>NW_026615845.1:0-36762 GCF_000801105.2 Raphanus sativus
ATGTCACAATTATTAATCTAGGTGTTTTCATGCACCATGTGTAGTGAGAATTTTTTAAAGTTAAATTTTATATTTAAAATGTAATTTATTAATATTATATATTTTATTATTTTGACTAATAATTAATATAAATATCATTAATTAAGCATAAAAAAGAGAAAATATTATTTATTCATTTTGTTAAATATTATATCAACTTGTACAAAATTACTAAAAATCATATAAAATTGTTTAGTTATCAAAATTTAAAACTAAATAATATTTATATAATTTGTAGCTTATCTAAAAGAAACTAATGATATTATGATTTATTTATTTAATTCAGAAAATTTAAAAAAATTAGATAATAAAAAATTTATATTATTATAAAAGTAAAATTATATAATATTTCGAAATTCAAAATATCATATTTGAATATATGTATTTTAGTGATGATTTATGAGTTATTACCATATTCTACAAGTTACCAAAAAATATAAATCAATATTAAATGTATAATATAGAGTTATTGTCATTATTCTAAAGAAATTCCAAAAATATATATAGCATTATATTTAATTGTCCATGTCATATTTAACCATATGACATGTCATCAATCTTAATAGCCACATCACAATTTTTTGTGAAAACGATTGTAGAAAAAACATGTGGCAAATCACTTCTCAAATATAGACTAGGGGATGTGATCAAATAGTCATTCGAAAAGAGTGATTTTAAAAATTCACACATATAAAATATAATAATTTAATTATTTGAATATATATATTTTAATTTAGTATTTTCATCAATCCAATAGCATTTCAATAAAGATAATTATTTGAAAAACTACAATAAAAAAATAATACACTGAAAATAAAAACTATATCTTTTGAAATATTTATTTTCTTTCTAAATGTGAATCTCGAGACGGAACGAATAATAATTAACTAATATATTTCGAGAACTTGTAAGACTTTAAATCAACATGAATATTAGTTTTGTTTACAAAAATAGATAAAATTGAAAGTATTTTTATATCAAACAAATTTAAAACTGAAGTTTAATAGGATTACTGAATAAATTTTTTTTTGGATGAAATCATTAACTTTGTTCAATGAAACTTTTTGTTACATCATGTATATCAAATAAGTTGAGGATGAAAAAACTATTTTAAAAATTTTTTTTTTGAAACTTAAAGGGTTAAATCCGGGTCACTATTGGAACCAGACCTAACCCCGGGGGGAGTCGCAAGCCGCGGATGGACTCCTTCTCCTAGGCATCAAATGGTCCTAAGCATGGACCCAATATCCGCGTTAGGTGAACAGAACAATGTGACTTAGTTTCGCATAGCAGGAGGATCGAACCTGAAACGTGGTAGCGTCCCAGGCCCGTCCACTGCCACTTGACCACAAGGCCCGTTCAAATTTTTTTTATCAAATGTTTTCACAAGACGCGCGCTGTACTACAGAACTTGCTTCACATGTCGTTTGTTTCTTTCTTTAAACAGAGTATGTATCCGTAATTTAAAAATACAAACTTTGTTAGAAAACGAAATGGATGGTGAAGGAGTGGTAATTAAAATTTCGATCCATCTGTCCTTGCAGAACATCGTCCATGAGTGCATTCCATACCTCTGCCGATATAGTTGCTAGATTACTTAATTTGTAGAAACTAAACAATGATATATGAGATATAAGAGATCAATGTAATTCCCCAACGATATCCTTTATTATAATCTTTAGTTGACATTTATGCTGTTACATCTTTAATCTTCTTATAACAAAATTGTCTTGTTTCATAATTTCAAGTACGTTTGTTAGAAAGTTTCGTATATACTACTAGAGATCGCTCCTATATACGTGTCGGTTCTCAAGAAGTTTGATGGTGTTCGCGGTGATAGAACTGTTTGCAGTCCAATATGGGTGAAGCCAAATAATATATCTATAGCTTGGGCCCAATATATGCTTGGCCCAATAAGGGCAAGGTCCAAGTGAGATACCTCTTGACCGGGAAAGATAGTCCCTTGTCGGAAACACGGTGTCTCGTTCTGCTTACCAACCTCCCTCCCTCCCTCCCTAGGGTTCGAATTTTCCCTCTCTTTCTCTTGGGGAAAAAGGAAGATGGAGAATAACCCCCGAACAGAGGAATGTGGAATCAAGAGCAGAGTCATACCGGATCACTCAAAGCTTCAGGGTCGCGGAAAAGTCATCACTGAGAATGCATCTAACTTCTCCACTCCTTTTCCTAAAAGGTTCTCGATTTGATTTCTTCTCTTCTTTTCAATTTGGCGTTGGGAATTGGGTTTCATTGGGACTGGGTGTAAAATGTGATAAATTTCTCTACTTGGCGTTTGCAGAATCAAGGAATCAATGGCTACTGAATCGCATTCTCACCGTTCTAACGCTTCAGTAGGATTCCTCTTATGGAGTTATCAGCGAACACACCTCCTCCCAAACGCCTTAAACCAGGGTTCGAGTCATCTCGTGCTGGTGGTAATCCTTGTGGCATCACGAGCATCCCTTCTCCTAGTTTTAGTCTGGATAAAGAGGTCATAAGTGCATCAGACCCATTTGTCACTCCCCTGAAAGACGAGTCTGAAAGAGCTGCACTAAGCAGCTATGGTGGTTTCTCTACTTCTTCACTTCTTGATGATGAGATTGATGATTCCTTTTTGGAAGAGATTGACGCTATCTGTGAACAGTCAGTGAGAAAAGCAGCATGTCCAACTCCAGATACCAGCATAGTTCGAACTCCTTCCAGAGATTATCAGAGCAATTCCTCACTTCTTGATGATGACATTGATGATTCCGTTTTAGAGGAGATTGATGCTATCTGTGAACAGTCTGCGAGGAAGATAGCTTGTCAAACTCCAAGTACCAGCATGACTCAGACTCCGTCCAAGGATAAAAAGAGCAGTGACCTCACGGCTGAATTGGATTCTAGGGATGTTAAAGTGTTGGAGCCAGCCTCCGAGGTCAAATTGGAGCTCAATGAAGAGACTAACGTTGCTGCTGATCCTGCATTGATCACTAGCATGCCGGAGGAGTGTTCAAAATATCTACAGTCTTTGAATGATAGACAGCGTGATGCTGCCTGTAGTGATATTTCAACTCCGTTAATGGTTATCGCTGGTCCTGGAAGTGGAAAGGTCGGTGTCTAATTACACTAGTTTTCCTGTGAGGCAAGACCTTTTTTTGTCAGTGCTAATTATTTCTTTTCTTCCATGTTAGACTTCCACCATGGTTGGCCGTGTCTTAGTGTTGCTCAGTGAGGTACTATCAGTCATCGCCTGTGAATGATTTGAAACATCTTATTTATGAAATTAGATTTGAAACTGTGTTTACACGTTTTGTGTTCTTTTTAACTTAACAGGGTCTACAGCCATCAAATATCCTTGCAATGACTTTCACTACAGCGGCAACTGCCGAGATGAGAGAGCGCATAGGAAAATCTGCTGGAAAGAAAGCAGCCAAAGAAATAACAATCAGCACGTTCCATTCGTTTTCCTTGCAGCTTTGCCGGATGCATGCAGACAAGTGAGAATATGAGTTTTAAATTGCTTGATAAATTTGTGCGATCTTCTTTTGGTGGTTACTCTTGAGTCCAAATGTAGGTAGAGGTCGTGAAACGTATTATTTACACTGAAAATGTTAACCTTGTATGTTGTTAACTTGGTGACTTAACCTATAGCGCCAGGAAACGAGGTAATAATTGAAAGCAAGTTTTAAGTGATGAAAATCTGTTCTTGTTAGAATAATTATCTGCACTGCAGAGTTGGTGATTCCCTAATTCTATATTACTATTGTTTGTAGTTGTTAGTTATAGGACACTCGTTGACACCTTTAAGGTTATAGGTTCATGGATTCGTATACCTTATACCTTTCCTACCGTCACAGGTTACAACGTACATCTGAATTTTCAGTGTATGGACATGGGCAACAAAGAAGAGCAATTATTGAAGCAGTTCGTTTATATGAGGAGGGCAAGAACGGAAGCAGTACATCCGGTGCATGTGAATCTGCGGAAGGTCTGAGTGGAGCCGGTGCTGGAGCAGTGTGTCCTGAATATGCCAAGGATAGATCAAAGAAATGGCAAAAATATGTGACCCAGGTTGACAATCCTGAATTAAATAATCTACTTTATTGTCTATTGATAGTGCGTGTATGCTGTCTTTCACATTTAGTTTCTCTTAACTCTAGTTATTTTCAACTTCTTCTGCATTTTAGGCAAAGGCTTCCGGTAGAACTCCGGAGGAGTGCCGTAAGATGGGCAATGAGATAGGAGTAAGTCAGCTAGATTTTCTTTCAGGCATCTCTACCATGAATTAGACCATACGATATGAATAGTCTACCTGTGCTGATACAGGCAAAAATTCTTGGAAACTACAGTGATATCCTTAAAGCTTGTAATGCTCTGGACTATCATGATTTGATTAGTTGTTCGGTCACCCTTCTCTCCGACTTCCCTGAAGGTAAATCCACATAAATCAACTTTTCTGGCGATGTATGACACTCGATATTTCCTTGCGCTTACATGTATTTGGAATGAAAGTATTTAAGGAATGCCAAGATACCTGGAAAGCCATCATAGTTGATGAATTCCAGGACACTAGCACAATGCAGTACAAGCTTCTACGAATGCTAGGATCTCATAATCACATAACCATTGTTGGTGATGATGATCAGGTACCTTATTTGCAGGCATAACTGACTGCTCTTTCTTTGATTATTTAAAATTGGAAGCATGACGGATCTTTTCTCGCAGTCCATCTTCGGTTTTAACGGGGCGGACAGTTCAGGATTTGATTCATTTCGCCGAGATTTCCCAAATTACAAGGAGGTTTGGCTTCTCGATCTGAATAATTCTTAAAGACTATACCACGTATGATGCACAAGCTTTTAAACAAAAGGCGTACGTCACTGAATTGCTGTATGCAGAAAAGTCATCTTACTGCTTTTGATTCAGGTCCGGCTGATAAAAAACTATCGCTCCTCCCGCCATATTGTGGAAGCTGCATCATCTATTATAAAAAACAATACGAAGCGGTGCCAATCAAAAAGCATTTCGTCTGAAAACTCCCAGGGATCTAAGGCAAGTTGAACTTAACTCTATGGGAAATTTTGTTGATTTTTACGGCTAATTTTTTGATGTTTCAACCCAGTATAGATTACTGTTAAGGAATGCCATAACGAGGAAGCACAGTGTGCATTTGTTATTGACAAAATAATTGAAATCACGAATGATGGCTCAACACCTTGTTGCTCCCATGGAGATATTGCCATCTTGTATAGGAGGCAGGTCAGTTCTTTTCTTTTCCTCAGTGACATGTTAACGTAAAAAGTTCTTTAACATATTTGTGTTGGTAAGTGACGATATACTGATATTCAGGTGTCAGGTAAAGTCTTCCAAAATGCATTCCGGCAGAGGAAAATACCATTCAACGTTCATGGTGTCGCTTTCTACAGGAAAAAGGTAGATTGCCTCATAAGTAGCTCATCTTTTTAATTGTTGCATATCTCAAAGCTTGACATCGACAGTTCCTCCGCATGACTACCTTAGCTTTGCACATTTCAGAGGATAAGCTCATCTAATAGAGAGAATACATATAATTTTTTACGTTAGGTTGTACGGATCATTTTGGCCATGCTGAGAACAACACTTCCCGAATGTGATGATCTTTCGTATCGACGAGTGTTTAAGGCGTTACTTCCTTTTGAGAAAGAGGAAAAGAAAAGGGTTTGTACCTCATTTGCTCTCTTTTATTTCATTTTTATGATTATTTTTTAAGATTCTTTTTTCTTTCTCAGCTTTGTCTATCAGGACATAGGCTGTTAGTCAAATAATTTATTAACCACCGTTTGCAGGTTATAGATCATATTGACAAAATCTCCACTAGTAGGAAATGCAGCTTCATTTCAGCGGCAACTGATATATTCAGTGCCAAGATTTCTGGTACTTTCAAGAGGTATTGCTTGATGATTAGTGATTACAGTAAGAAAGCTATATAATACTGGTTTAATTTTAGTTTTGAATTGAAAAATACCAGTTGCATCTAGGTTTATTTACTAGGACATATATAGAAGTTTAAGGTCCTACTTCCGTTTCTCCTGATGCATACTAGAGTGATGGATATAGGTCGTTTTACCACCCAGATTTGGGTGACACTGTATATATTTGTATATATTTTTATGTTTATATCCAGATTCTAAAAATGATATGCTGCAAAATATATCCCTCAGCTTCTTAGGTTCGTTTGATTAACCACAGGAACCAGCTTACTCAGGGACGTAAAGTGTTGCAAACTCTCGACATGGTAGCAAAGCTGGTTGATAGGGTAACTATTTATTTCCCGGTCCTTTAAATACTATGAACGCATTAATCATTAGTTGAACTGATCATGCTTATTTCAACCTACCTACATCATAATTATGTGCAGGAACAATCACTTTCAGCTGTAGTAACATGTGTGGCAAATATGATACCGCAGGTAAATTTTTTTTTTGTCTTTAGTGATTACATGCTTTTAACTAGTATCCTGGACATTTATGTCTGGAGTTATGAAAACATGCAAGACAGATATAAAACTTAAGGATATGCGGCGTTGAGATAAATATATGGACCTTGTGCTTGACAATCCAATATCATTCTTGAAAGTGTTTTACATATTTATATGATTATATGCTTTAGGTATAACTTTCACTTGAAAATAGTATATGAACATGCGACTTTGCTTTGAAGATTTAACTGTCTTTTCTTACAAACGTTTTGTGCAATTTCATACCATTTTCTTACTTGGTCACGCTTACTTGCTCTTGTTGTTTCAACTTGTAGAAGTACCTTCTCGAGCAACGAGCAGTTGTGGATAACGATGGAGGAAAACTGCTTAATGAAGACAACGATCTTAGATCTGTACGTGGCTTTTTCTCTTAAAATTTTGAATAATCTTTTCTCCGTATGCATTATTAAAAAATGTTTTTGGGGAATAATTTCCTGTTTTATAGGTACTCCAGTACTTAATGGACGATGTAGCTGAGTTTCTTTCCACTCATTGCACCACAACTGAAGAAGAAGTGGATGCAGTCAAAGAAAAGAAAGGCTGCAATCAACTTAATTCGTTTATCAACTACATCTCTGAGCGCGAAACTGAAAATTTTCGTTTAAGAAGACATGATAATCAAAACTCTGTCACATTAACCACCATTCATCAGGTTTTTGTCATCCACTCGAGCAGTCCACAGTTTGGAGACCATTATAGAATTAGTTACTTCAGGTGGTAATGGAAATATCCACTTATGTCTCTTGTTTGTCGTTATGCAGTCTAAAGGTTTGGAGTGGGACGTAGTTTTCATAATCAAGGTATATATCATCTCTCTTTTCTGGCCGAGCTGTTGACAGATATGAACGTAGCAATGATATCAAATACGTTTCTTCATAGAATCAGTGAAACTCGAAATTCATTTTCCCAGTTTGAATCCAATTTTTGCTGAACAGGCTAATGATAACGAGATTCCCCTATTACATGAGTCCAACGGCACTGCATCTGAGGGTGGAACATCACTTGAGGTATCACTCTCCCTTTTCCTGGAGTTTTCATTAACGCTCTACCCACTTCTCACCCCTGCGAACCGTAGAAAAATATATTTAGCGCATTGTTTGTTTAAATTGTAGGAAGAACGTCGGCTTCTGTATGTTGCTATGACTCGTGCTCGCAAGAAATTATTTTTCTTGTACGTAACAGTGGATTCAAATTGGCAGGTTACTACTATACATGATTTGTGAAATTTTTCTCTTAAACTTCGTCTCTGACTAATGATCTTCCATCTAGGTGCTTCAACCCTCACGGTTTCTTAAAGAGATTCCGAACCATCTTCTACAGGTTCAGAACTCAGTTTGTTAGCAAATTTATGCATGTGATAATGTGAAAGCGCTAATAAGTGTCTTTTCTTTTTAACTTGTCTTTTCTTTTCTAGGGAGACTTGAGCATAAATGACTGCAGACAAGTTCATCAAAACCTTTCAAACAAGACTGAGCAGAGTGTCTCCAACTTTGGGACAGAATTAAAGCATGAAGATGATAAACCAACAGAAAACAATATGATGAACATTCCAGTAGATGATGCTACCGAGGAGTCATTAGAAGCCGCATGTGCACTCAATGGGAACAATTTCCTTAAGAGGTTACCTGCTTAAAAAATCATAACTATATTCTTTGGCAGTGTTTTCGCTTGGTTCATCATTCAAAGGTGTGGAACCTTTTCTTCCTCAACAGATTTGATGTGGAGGTTAGATCAGTTGTCTCTCACTTATTTCACAACTGGGCTAAGAAACAAGCCTTCCAGGACCCGAAGAGGCTGATTGACAAAGTAAGTATTGCATACTCAATTATTCTGCAACAGTTCTCGGCCATTTGATGTAAGCGCCAAGCAATGTTCTTAGCTTACCTTTTCATGTCAATGTTTTTATACATGCAGGTTAGGTTTGTGATTGGTGAACGTTTGGCCATCAAGAAGGAGAAACACAAGGTTGTATACATCTCTCATTACATTTGGTCTGGTCTAGATATTTACTCATAAACAAACCGATGCAGTCGTTTTCTTGTGTGCTTAGTGATGAAACTTAATGCTAAAAGAGCCTAGTAAGCCATACAGAGTGTGGAATATGCTTTGGTGTGGTGACTAACTGCATGCTGCACTATTTTGTTAGGATGTCTTACGAGCACTTAAATCATCATTGATTTCCGATGAAGCGTTCCAATACGCAGAACATGTAAGCATGTTATCCAAAAACATTGTCACATCAATAAGTTGATATACAAAAGGGAACTAAGATTGTGGTGCCCTGTTCCAATGTATTTCAGGTACTTAGGTGGGAACAACTTCCTGCAGACACAAGGGCTCATATAATGCGAGAGAAACAGGTAATGTGTCTCTGTTTTGAGAAAGCATGAAGCTACAAGTCAACTCACTCCTTACACTTGGGAAAAAATATGTTTCAGGAACATTTCCAAAAGCTCAGAATCGAAAACTCAATGGGTACATCGGAAGCAACGAGTAAACAGGTAAAAAGAAAAGTGCTATTCATCCAACGCATTGCACAATTCTTTAGTATTCTTGCACTTTGGCCAAACCGAAAATTAGAAGATTATACAATAGCTGTTAATGCTTTTGGGATTGCAGATCGCATTTCTACATAGTCTAGGATGCACGGTAGTCCCAACGTCGCGTCTCCATGCGTCCCGTTTGATCGAGCAGTACAAATCTCTGTGAGATTCTTGGTGCATAGCTTAAGACACGTGCAAGTGATAAAATTGTGGAGCTTGAAAATGATCTCGATTTCCTGATGGAAGAAATGTATATAAGTGATTTTCATTCTCCCATTAGTTGGAAGTCTGAAACAAACAGATAATGATGTAACTGTAGCTGATATCTTAAAATTATGTATCTTTTCTAAATGCCACAACTGAACGAGTTTGTGAGAGAAGATTCCTATCTTTTGGATAAGATGTGATTGCTACATTTTGAAGAAGAGAAGATGCTTAGACACATCAATTTGGTTGTTTTTGTAAAACTAATACAGTATCACACATTTATAGAGGTATATGATGTTTAACTCACAATTAATAGCATATTACAAGACACGAATGTTATCTACAGAGTAGTGAGCTTTCATGAGATGACTCCTCATTTATGTGCTTGAGCGACCGACTAGTCTCTTAACCATAACATCGGATTGGATCGTTGCAACCTTTCTCAGCTGATTGTCTGCGACCCATGCTACCGCCTTTACCCAGGTATTGCTGGTGGTATTCTTCTGCTCTGTAGAATTTCTTGGCGGGAAGTATCTCAGTAACAATCTTCTTGTTCAAGATCTTCTCCTGCTTCTCCAAAGATTCACGAGCTAACTTCTCTTGCTCCTCTGTGTAGTAGTATATGCCTGACCGGTACTGCGTTCCCACATCATTCCCCTAATCAATCAAGAAAAACAACAAGACACGCAAAAGTCAGTATCATGTGTAAAGAACATGTTCTGTTTCAGCATATTGGTAATGACAATGTCACTTCCACATAACCCAACATGCCAAAAGAACATGTTCTGTTTCAGCTAACAAAGTCTCGATTTTTAAGTCGAAAAAATAAAATTAAAATGAAGTTTCGATTTTTTAGTCGAAGAAGATATAATTAAAATAAAGTCTCGATTTTTTTTCAGTATGAAGCTGTGACCTGGCGATTCAAGGTGGTGGGATCATGGCGCTTCCAGAAAACATCAAGCAAGTTCTCAAAGCTACACTCTTTAGGATCGTACTGAACTCTAACAACCTCGTTATGCCCCGTCATGCCCGTACAGACATCCTCGTATATCGGATTGTGCACGAACCCATGGCTATAACCAACCTCTGTTTTCGTCACACCGGGAACTCTCTGGTAAGCCAACTCCAGTCCCCAAAAGCAACCTGCGCCGAACTGAGCGAACTGCTGACCTGGCGAAGGAACGTCATCGTCAGGTCCTTCGGCGATTGCGGCCGAAGACGGGTCTAGTTGGGAAGTAGAACCGTACCCGAGTCTGTTGAAGAGGTTGTTCATCGGGGGCTTGTAGATGGATACGGAACGAGCGGTTTTGGGGAAAGGACAAATGGGTTTGACTAGAGGGAGTACGGCTTTAGAGAGGGAATGTAGAGGTTTAGAGAGAGAAGCGGCGGAGATTACCGGAGGAGAGGTGATGAGAGCTAGCATTATCGAAGTGACGTGGCAATATGGGGAACTTTAGAGTTGTACGGCTACTATTTCTCTCCAAGTTTGCACGAGATTGTTCTTTCAGTTTCTAGAAATCCACTTGTTCCGTATTTGCAAATTTTAAGATGTAAGAAAATTAAAAAAAAAAGATTAGATGAAAAAAGTTATACAAAAACTATTTTTAATTCAGAAAATAACTATTTTTAGCATGTTGCTATCAATGGTAGGCCGTTTAGAAAGAGTTCATGGAAGGCCCGAACACAAACTAAAAACATCTCCATTGATGGTTCAATGGAGAGGTTCATACGTTTTTCCAAAAAAAAAAAATATTAAAATATTATAAAGATCTGAACCTGTCTTTTGAAAGTTCACTGCAATGAACCCGTCTCTTTACTGTAGCGCGGGCCGCCACATGTCTGAACCTGTCTTTGAAAATTCACTGCAGTGAATCCGCCTCTTCACTGTAGCGCGGACCCCACGACATGTGGCGGTCCGCGATTGGTCCGAATTTTTTTTTTTTTTCTGAATATAAAAATCAAACGAAAAAAAGAAATATTAAAATAATGAAAAAAATGGGGTTCATAGAGTATCATTGATGGAGATGCTCTAAACAAGCCCAATGATCCGTTTCGAGTTAAACATTCGGTTCAATGACGACGACACATTCATACGATTCGAGACAACAAACAAAACGTGTCTACGACTAAACCTCTCTCATTTACACATCAATGGCTGCATGGTGACGCCAATAACACGTGGTGTACGATGCATGATAAAACCATCGACACGTTAGTCTCTCCCCTTCCCTTCTCATCTTCATATATCTAATCAGTTCAACACTGATCATATCTATCGTACACATATTCAAACATATCTTCTTTTTTTTTCTAGCCAACAACAGCAAAATGACGGATACAGCTAGAACCCATCACGATATCACCACTCGAGACCAGTATCCGATGATTGGCCGTGACCGAGACCAGTATGGGATGATTGGCCGAGACCGAGACCAGTATGGGATGATTGGCCGGGACCAGTACAATATGTCCGGCCAAAACTACTCCAAGTCTAGGCAGATTGCTAAAGCTGCCACTGCAGTCACCGCTGGTGGATCTCTCCTTGTACTCTCCAGTCTCACCCTTGTGGGAACGGTCATTGCATTGATTGTTGCCACTCCACTGCTTGTTATCTTTAGCCCGATCCTTGTCCCCGCTCTCATCACTGTAGCACTGCTCATCACCGGTTTTCTCTCCTCTGGTGGGTTTGGCATTGCAGCTATAACTGTCTTCTCTTGGATCTACAAGTAAGTAGTCATTTGCCACACATATATATTTCCATTTTAGAATATGTGTCACCAAAGGTGTATTTTTGAAATGATTGTATCTTAACCATAATGACGACATATGCCTTCAGAGGAAAAGAAAAACCTAAGACTGTAAAAAATACATATAAATATCTAATGTATAAAGGTTGTGTGCAGTATACACTGTGCCACTAGCTTTGGTTCAACCTTTTTTTTGTGAATTATAAGATACCACAGCAAATTCTGTTCTTAGAGGAACGATTTTAGCTAATTAAACACGGAACTTGACTTTCGTCTATCTACGAGATGAAATTCAAATCTTTACGTAGTATGATGCATGTATGTGTGCTTGTATGCGTTGAATAGGTATGCAACGGGAGAGCACCCACAAGGGTCAGATAAGTTGGACAGTGCAAGGATGAAGCTGGGAAGCAAGGCTCAGGATATGAAGGACAGAGCTCACTACTATGGACAACAACATACAGGTGGGGAACACGACCGTGACCGTGACCAACGCACCGACCGTGACCGCACACGTGGAACCCAACACACTACTTAAAGTACGCCACGATTATATCATTATAGTCACGCAGCTCCGATGTGGGAGTCCAGTTTATGAGAAATAAGGTGTTTAGCATTTGTTCAGGGTGGATAATAAAAAGGGGAAGCCTATCTCACATAGTTTTTTTTTCCTTTGTCATAAATAATGTGCAAGTGTGTTGTTCTCTTGTCATATGGTACCATGTTTTGTTGTGTTCTCACCTTATGTTGTACGTTTTTTGCCTTGTTTGTATGTAGTAACGTCTATATAGAAAATGTCTTGTTTCGTGAGAATATACGTTCGATCTTTGCTTTTTTTTCTCTCTATTTGGATAGAGGCCTGCACTGCATGTTTCATCTTTTGTTATGCTCAGTAGTGAGTCTTTTCATGTCATTCAACAATCATCTGTTGGAGAACAACTCTATGACTTAGTAGAGGTAGCTATGTGTGCTTTGTATGATTGTATCTTTATATAGTTTTGTTGGAATGAACTCTATAACATGGATAGAACTGATGCAGTCATTGATTTTTATTTTATTTTGGACAACGGATGCAGTCATTGATATATATAAATATAGCAATGTGATTACACGGCAACCCAAACTTCAAAAACAGTAGGTCACCTTGCTTCGTATGATTGAATTAGGGTTTGGTTACTCCATTTCAAGGGATATAATAGATTGGATTCGGGAACAATATACCTTTTCCTCAAGTGCTTTTGTTTTTGTATCAATGGAGAATCTTTTTTTTGTTAAAGAATGTTATAAATCAGATTCAGATATATAAAAACACTGTTTTACAATGACCGTGACTCTGTTTTCAACTTTCTAGAATCTGAAATAAATTCATATACACTGACAACCCATAGAATGATTATCTATCTTGTGGCAAGTCAATGGAGAATCTGAGACGGAAAGCTACTGTTTCTTTTTGTGTAATGAAGAAAGAGACGAAAGACAAAGATCCACGTTACCACGTCTACTAACGATAAAGTGGTCCATCAAAAATGGTTAATGGTCCTAATTAACAAAAATAAATAAGACCAATGGTTTCGGTTTTTACCGTAGATATCCGTGCCACTTTATCGTTTTTAGACAATATGGAAACTTCCTTACATCTGAGTGACACATCAAGATATGGATACATAAATCCGGAGAAAGAAATGTCTGAGAACATCTTTGCCGTTTTATATTTATATACTCAGAAAAACGCTACACACAGTTTTTTTTCCTTTTAAAACATGCTACACACAGTTATTGCTTTTAATTTAGGCTAGACCTCCACTCCATGATGGCTGTATAAAGAGTATAGTTGGGCAATAGGTTCTTGTTATTTAAGGGTGAAATAGTCATCGGCGACGTGTCGTGCTTCTCAAACCACTCTTCTATCGCGCGACGGTCATATGTGTATCCGTCAGCTGCAACGCATGGCTCGTTCATCACGTCCTGTATTGTATATAGAGCAAGCTCTCACATTTACATTTCAATTTCACAACAACTTCCGGCTTAGAGCATCTCCATCCTCACTCCATAATTTACTCTATTTATAATAAATAGAGTAAAAAATAGAATAGTGAATAAAAAATAAAAGTATTACTCTATTTATAGAATAATATTTTCATTTTTTGTTCACTACTTCATTTACTCTATAAATAGAATAAATTATGGAGTAGGGATGAAGATACTTCTATACAATAAAAAAACCCATTACTAGTTACGTATCTACCAAGTAACCAATGACATAAATAAAAAGACTATATATGGTTACCTTGAGCAAAGGGCAGATGAAATGATTTGGAGGCTGTATGTACACCCCGGAGATTGAATGCCTTGCTTTCTCAGCTACTCTTTTCAAGCTCTCTAACGCCGGAAGAACCTGGTCTTTTAAATCAGGCCTATCCTTCCCGCGTAACTCTGTGCAACACAAAGCCAATGCAGTCAACTCACGGGTCTCTTCAACAGGCCAGTTACCCGCTTTCTGATCTAAGATCTTGAGAAACCCATCGTTACTATCCATTGCACTCTCAACGAAGTGTGTCAACGCCATAGGTGGTTTTGCTGTGAGAAGCTGAAGAAGTATTATTCCAAATGAATAGACATCTGACTTAGATGATATCATTCCCGTGCGTTGATACTCAGGGTCCATATAACTTAACGTTCCCACAGGGCTTGTTTGTTTGTATATAGTGTACTTAGTTGATAAATGGTCGACTTGAACCATCGTTGAGAGTCCAACGTCTCCAACTTTGCTGACTAAGTTATGATCGAGTAAGATGTTTGCGGGTTTTAGATCACGGTGAATGATCGGTTTGGGCTTTGATTTGTGGAGGAAGACGAGAGCCGCTGCGACTTCCCAAGCGATCCTAACCCTCTTAAACCAAGGGAGTGGTGGAGTGTTGTTGACCTGGAATAGCCTGTCCTCCAAGTTACCGTTTTCCATGTACTCATAAACTAAAGCTCCTTGCTCCGGGCATGCTCCTAGAAGGAGAACCAAGTGAGGATGCCGAATCTTACTCAAGATTTCGAGCTGCAAAGTATAGAGACCAGAGAGATAAGTGTAGGTACTTTGAAAAGAGAAGACTTCTATGCTAAAAACCAACTAAGAGTTGGCTTAGTAGATAAAACTTTTAAATCAACTAGTAGGGGTCTAAGGAGTCACTTGAACTAGGGACCTTTAATACAGTGACCATGATTTAAGTTTTATTTCCTACCTCTTGTTGGAACTCTTTGGACAGACGACTTTCCGGGGAATGCAAAACTTTAACAGCTGCGGTTGTATGATGCATGTTACACTTGTAAACAGCTCCACAAGCTCCCATTCCGATCTTCATCTCCTCCGAGAAAGATGAAGTGGCAGCCACAATTTCTTCCCAAGTGAAGTGTTGATATTGCAGCTGAGGAGAGCCAAGATTGCCTTCAAGCTTCTCTTTCTCTTGAGCATCACGTATGGCTTTCCTCTCAGCTTCTCTTCTCTGTGCAACTTCTTTCTCCACTTTTTCTCTCATGCTCTCTACATCCCTCCTCGCCTTTTCAAAGTTCTGCTTCTCCTTTTCTGCTAACTCTCGAGCTTCGTACTCCTTTAGCTTTATCTCTTCAAGCTTTCTCGCTTCTTCTAATCGGCGTTGGTTAAGCTCACCAAGCTGATAACAAGTTTTAAAATGAGCACAGACTAATAGGTTTCCTCAAATGAAAATATATGTGGGAGTATGTGGCCTTACCTTTCGAGAAGCATCAAAGATTTCGGTTTGAGCAACGGCATACATTTCTTGAATGTGTCTAAGCTCAGCTTTCAACTTATCAACCTCAAAGCTTAGGTTTACCTGAGCAAGTAAAAATAACATATATATTATTATTATTCCAATGTACGAGAAAATGCTTAATTAAAACTCCATTTTATTACCTGGTTACTTGTGAAAGATTGTTCACTTATATTATCACACATGCTGTAAGCTTGTTGAGAAGCCGTAGAGTGAGTGGCAATATTCCCATGTCCAAGGTTGCTAGAAGAAGAACTCATTAGGTTTTTTCTTTCCTCATTATTTCTTAACCCTGGAGTCGAAGGTGATTTAGTACCCATGCTGCTTTTATTGATACTTGAAACATCCATAAACATGCACTTGGTTACTTCCGAGCCGACAGAATTCGTTTCCATTCGAGCTGATGCTTGTCTTGCATTAGTCGATACATGTTGAAATCTCCTTACCGAAAGGGATAGAGAACGAGATGGAGAGTCACATGCACTTGAAGTTCCATTTGTTGATTCTAGAAGAGAAATGGAGGTAGAACAATTAGACCTATACACCATTTCTAGTAGAGCATTATCACACAAATACATTGATGATGAGTCAATGACCTGAGGTGCGACGGGAAGAACCGCTGATGAAGGAGTCAATTCTTCCACTACTATCATCTTTTGATGTTGCATTTGCGTCTAAGTATCCTGGCCGGACGCTTGACAATTTTCCTTTTGAAACAACATAGACTGTACAAAAGTTTGGCATCAAAGCTGATATGGCCGAGCACATATCAACTCTCCTGGAATTTTCAAAAATTAGATTCATTGGTAAAAACAATAAAAATAGGTCTCTAGCAGCTCATTGATGTGTAGTGTTACCTTGAGAAAAATCTACGGGATGAGCTTCCAATGACAAGTCTCTCTGTTGGATTCCGAGTAACTTCTTCAGCTATAGCGGCTGCCACATTATTTGATTCGATCACAAGAACGTCTACTGCAACCTTTAGTTCAAGGTAATTCATGGAACTTTCAGATTTTGATCTTAGAAACGAAAGCAAAACATAAGATGGTAATCTTAAACTAATATAAAAAATACAACCACATCGGATGACTTTGATATCATGTATCATGAGCTTCTAACTTAAAATCGATTGGCTATAACTGGATTGACATTAATCATTTATATATTAGTTCATCAATTATTCAACTACCAATACCAATATGCCACTTTATTCATTCATCAACATATACTAAAGACAATACCTTTCTCTTCTCGAACATTTTCTTGAAAGGTGTAAGCACTTGTTCAGACTGGCACAGTATTTCCTGTCTGTATGCGGTTACCACATCCTCTCGTACCTCGGAAATAGGGATTGTATTTCCCACTTGATACATTGACATCAGTTACAACAAAGTCTCAGTTTTGTTTTGCTACACTAGAAGCCTGAAGAGCAAGAAAGAAACAGAAATGGGAGTCTAAGTTGGAGCTTTACTTGGTGTAGGTACAGAAGTAATCCTTGGATGGATGTGAAGTAGCTTGAAGCCAACATTTCCTTCAGGAGCAAATTTTTCGAGAGCCCATGTAACTACATATTTGCTTTTCCTGCTCCCACTAAGAGCCACGTAGACTGTATGAGATGACGGAGGAAGAGGAAAAGGAGGAAAAGCAAGATGTTCCGTTGAGCTACTCATTTTTTTATCTTGTTGTTGGTTTTTACCCTGCACATTCGAACCATTTCAGACATTAGGACACGCACACAATGTCGTAAAAGGAGTATTTTTCATAAAACACGAACAAATAGAAAAGATCTTGAGTTTATTTGGAAGAAAAAAAAGTCAAAATGTCTCAGAGTTTTATTTGGAAAGGATAAGAAAGTAACACCAAACAACCATAGAAGTTAAATATCTCAAACTTTCCAGGAAAAAATGTAAAAAAACTCTTAGAACATTGCAACTGCAGAGACTATGAAACATTAAGCAAGTCAATCTTAGAGGGTACAATAACAAACCTAGAAACTGAACCTACCAGGTGAATAAAGGATATAAGACTTTAGTCAAAACCCAAGACAGAAATGGAGACAAGAGCAAAGTTATGCTTCTTAATGAGGCTCTAAGCAAGAGAGCAGCAGAAGAAGGAGAATAAGAAGACCCACTTTCGTGCTGGCAATCTCGGATACAATCAATGGCTTCGTATAATCACAGAATCTTTCTTATGTCAAAAACAATGGTTGAAAATAATAGGTCAAATGCCATGGATCACTCCTGGTATATACTCTTTTGTTCTCGCCAAGACATTTTATTATCATAGTGACAGAGGGGAGTGTAGGTTAAAAGAATGAAGTTTTCTGTAGCAATATTTTAATAATGATTTCTCTATTAATTCCTATTTATTTTGTATTAATTAATAAAATTAGTTCCCTCAACGCCACTATAAAATATTAAATTGTTGTTATTTATTTGTTTGCTATCTTATTAGTTGCACCCACGAACCTATACATTCCTCACGTCTTTCTTGCCTCCCTTTTATAATTTTTTTTGAACAAAACATAAGTTTATGCAGAACAGTAGAAAGATAAGAAACTATGTTTAGTGTGGCACTTTATGTGCTGCGGTCACAGTGATGCCATAATCAGTAAATAAAAGTTGTTATATATGTATGTATTTTTTGCTAACGTTTTTCTAAAGTTTCTATGTTTTTCTCGTTTCTTTTATAACCTGGAAGTGTCCGACGGACAAGACCAAACCGACTAATCTCTTAGATACCTAATTATATATCTATATTGCATAGCCACACTAATGTGTAAACCTGGGGAGTTTGGTAGGTTTCAAACCTCGCCGTACCATTCGACCACGATTGTGTGGTTAGATTGTTTTATTGCAACAAATATTTATAATCTTCACATATGTGTTATGAAAAAACTGTCACGATCTAAATTATTATTTCCATTAGATGATGATCAATAAAGTCCATCTTCTTGGTTTGGACTTTGGAGACAAAGAAAATCTACTCTAGTGAAATCAAACAAAATTTATAGAGTAAGATGTTACCGAATACAATAAGTCCCTTCCTAGGAAACAAATATTAATTACGGAAGCTTATATATATAGGCAGATATCCACCTTCTCCATTAAACAAGAGAGTTTTTGTTGCCGACCTTTCCTAACAAAAATAGTAATATATATATATATATATATATCAACATCCGTTCCCTGTTTAATTCCAATAAATAATAAATCTTGGTTATTTTTATAATGGATACTGGCATAGTCCACGGTGTAGTAGAATCAAACGCAAGCTTATTCATGCTCAAAGAGCTTAATAAAAAGGATAGAAAACAGCAATACCTCATACAAATTTACTTAGAAGCAATTCTAAAAGAGAGAGAAGATGCTTGTGATTATCACCAAAAAATAAAGATTCGATTAACCTCATAATAAGGATTAGAAGAAAAAGGATTAGAAGAAAGCTTTTCTTAGTGGCAACCAATGTTACAAGACAAGTCACATAACAAGGAAACCACATTCCTTTGGGTTTCTAAATATTGCATTAGGATTCTTCTTTACCCACATACACGTCATGCTGTTTTAACCTTTAACCAAGTCTTTGGTTCTCAATACTTCTTATAAATATTTTTTTGTTCAATACTAACACAATAAATCTATGAGGTGGTCCTTTGACCAAAAAAAAATCTATGAGGTGGTCCAATACACAGTATCTGTAGCAGGATAATATTTGTGTCATTGTAATTTGTAACTAATAATGTAGTAATATTTTTTTATTCAAACTTAATATAGTAAGTTGTACATTAACTGGTCGTTTGTTACACGTCATACTAATTTTTTGTTTGTAAAATTGTTTTGCACGATGATCTTTTGTTACATTGTCTTTAGTTACATCCTTTTTGTATGTATAAATGATTGCTTCAACAAACAAGACCGGCTATTTCTAGAACTACCCGCACTTAAGAGCATCATTATTGGTCGTATGTTAATCAAGTGTTCTTAAATTATTTTATTGTTATTTTGTGCTAAAGGATTTGCTAAGGACATTGCTTGAAAAATAGATTATTGGTGAGACCCTTTTTGTTTCTTAAGTTAAATAATTATTTATTTGAATAAGTTAAAACGACGGTGATGTTGTTGTAAGAGAGTCGGAGATTCTGGAGAGAAGCGAAGGACTCGAAAACATCAGGCAAGACGCCGGAGATCGTGGTGTTGTCGAGGGAGAGGGTGGTGAGGGAAGATGAGTCCGCGAGCTCCGACGAAAGCTCAGGACCTGGAGGCTGGTGAGTCCGGCGAAAGCTCCGTCATCTGCGGTGATGGATGTGGTGAGGGAAGAGACGGGAAGAGGAGGAAGAGGAGGAGGTGAGGCGTGGGAGCCTCCATGGATTGGAGAACATGCAGAAGGAAGAAGAAGGAGAAGAAGGTTGGGTATGGTGAAAATTAGGCTTTGTGATGATGTTGGAGGAGAGAGATGATGACGTGTGTTGTTAACAAACGATCCAAGAGATCCCTTAATTAACAAACGTTTGTTTGGTATTTTAGCCTTTTTAATTTATTTTAAATGCTTTAATTACTAACATATCTGTCTAACATACTCCAATAATGATGCTCTAATGTGGTTGCATGTCTGAGGTAGAGTTAAAAAGACACAGTTACCCCTCTGAAACCTACATAGACATGCCCTTATTCTCAAACGACCAAAGATCTTCTAGATCTTTAGATCAAACATCGTCTAGATCTTTATAAAAGGTGGTAATTCTATTAAATTATTTCATTATATTGACTAGAGTCACCAATTTGCACAAAGTATAATGTTATTAACATTTAAGTATACACATCCCAATTTTTGAGTCACTAGAGAAACGCTATTATCAATGTTGCATAGATTTTCTCTCTTCTTCAATCTTCTGGAGAACATGGACCTTTAAGCTACTCTCCTTCGCCTGTTGAAAACCAAAAATTCACCACTTAAGCTTTTAGCTTCAAAACCAAACCACTTCGGACCGATTACTACTCCACACACTCAAGTAATATAATGGATTAAATCGGGGCTAGTCAAACAAGATAATGAAAGAATAACATATGATTTACCGCAAAGACAGGAATAAGGAAAAGGCTCTTTTCCAACTCTTCAAAAAATGACAGTTCTTGTTTGAACATGCTGACCAATTCTGTCATCTCATATAGGATTATTTCAACCTGCTGATATTTAATCATATAAACATTCTTAACCTAATTTCTTATTCAATATAAAATAGAAAAAAAACCAGTAAATAAAGTGGAATTACTCGCGGGAGAAACTTGATGACCATGTCTTCGATCTCATCCATGACTTCTATAGCTGTGACCATTTCTTCATGTAAGGCCACCACATCTACCTGTAAGTTACACTATCATTTTTGTTTCTTTTTTTAACAAAACGTACATTACTTTACCCTTGTTAATTACAAAAAGATTGTGATCTTCAAATCTTATACAATTGCTTTAGTCAAAGAAAGAAAAGTAAACAAAACTATCTTACCGTTGCACCATGTAGGAGGGGTAAACGAACAGACAAAGCCTGCAGTTTTCGAGTTAGCTTGCTCAACGCTTCCAAGTTTTTTGCATCCAGCTTGGACCATTCATTGAGTAAAGGCATTTGGAGGCTCAGAACTTGACGTAGTTTGATTTCTTGACGTAGCCTTTGAACTTCTAGTAAATTTTCGACTACGTAGTTCCTCAGTTTGTATATTCTAAGCCAAACCCAAAACAATTGATCCTGAAATAATTACACAAAAAAATAAATTATTAGTCAAATGCATATATACATGCATTTTGATTTTTGAATTTTTGATTATACATTCACAAATGATAGTAACAGTTTTGTACCTCAACGTTGACCTTAAGGTTAGCCATAGTAGCTTCTGTTCTTGCATTAATAAACCTTAACTGAATTAATCTATTGTGGAGAAGCCTAAACCGGTGATATTCCTCCTCTTGAACCGGTGATACTTTCTTCTGTGCCTTAAAGTATTTCAAAACTCCTGCCACGGCTCCACGGCCACTGCTTCTCATCTTGGCCGCGCTTACCGGTGACTCCGGGGGCGTGTGGCACATTGAAGTCGCCGGAGATGAACTAGACAGAGAATTTTTCATTGTCGAATCAGCTCTCCCTGAGGACAATGCCCACGCCGATGGTGAGCTAGCTCCCGGTTTTACACCTTTCCCTGAAGCGTTATTGCGAGGACTACCACGCTCACGTTGCTCCAAGTACCGAGCAAAGGCCTCTCTGCTTCTACCGTTGTTCACCTCGTGAGATCTTGACTCGCTGTTTCTCGCCGGGGTCATCTCTCTTGATTTCGAGTTGGGTCTAGAAGATCTCGTTGTGGATTGTGATCTGCTAATCATCACACGTTTGCTTGTATTGGAAGGAGAAGAGGAAGTAGATGATGAACCAGAAGACGAGACTGACGCATTTAAAGATACCGGAAGAGATATCGAGGAGGTTGTACTCCGGCTCCGGTTAATATTCGGTGACGGAGGACGAACTTTGCGACTAGTGGTGGCGGTGGTAGTTGCCATTTTCTTTGGTGAAGTTCTTTGGTCTTTTTGCAGTTGATTGATCATGCAAGACTTTGTATTAAAGCCAGACTATATGCATTGGATTGCACAAGTTTATGATATAAAACATATTATTAGGGTTTTGTAATAACGCTGGGGGTTCGTAGGAGTTGACAGCACGTTAGAGCAGCATTATCCGGGTTTCTCTCAAGGGTTTTTAATGTTAATGGACTATTTAATTAAATCAAAAGTAAAATAAAATGAAGTTACCGATCCTAATATGGGACCGCTTACAAAAGAGTTTCTAAGAGCACGTATCAGCAAATGGATAGAGGTGGATTTATTTATGTTTTTTTTTGTTTTTTTCTTCCTCTCGTTCTTTTTTTCTTTTTTTCTTTGTCTTCTCCATCTTCTCTCGTGAACTCCGCAGGAAGACGCCTCTAGTCCGTAACGAACGATGCCATCCTCCGCATCAATCTCATCGCCTTCTTCTCTAGCTATTCTCTCAGCCCAAACTCGATCTCCACTCTCCTTCTTCTCTAGTTTCTGGGTTTGAACAGGGGAGGGATGGTTTGAGAAATCTCTGGTGGTTGTGCTTCTTCTTGTCCTAATGGTGGTGAGTTAACCTTGTCGGCATTGTCTCCTTGGTCTTGATCTGTCTCGGCATTACCATTACCAACATCGACATTCTCTTTGTTAATACCATCTTTTTTAAGAAACCTTAGTTAAAAACTACCATTGGAGCACAAAATCCAGAGTTTTTTAATTAAGGTTCTTAAGTACATTTATATATTTAAATAATCATTAAGAAACACTAATCGGTTTCTGTGGATAATCATGCTCTTAGAGGCGGATAAGAACACTTCTGCATGTAATAAGTGGGTCTACATAATTAAATATTTTATAAATTCGAGTGTATTTGGCATTTTTAGAGGAAAACTATAATATATGTATAATGTCAAAGCATGCGAAGGTCAGCTTAGAGCCTAAAGGCACGTCTTCATCTGATTATTTTTCTATCTCTATGTGTTTTGCAGTCAAATTACACAAAGGGACGCCGTTGAAATTTATCAAGATCTTTTTTTTGGAACACCTATCAAGATCTTTTGTGATATATCCGATTGTTGGCTAGTATTTTGAGTAATTAAACAACATGGTGGTTAAATATAATATAAACATAAACGTCCAACGGAAAAATGCCCCCAATGTATCTAGTCAAAATTGAATATATATATAAAAAGAGTCTTACAAAAAAAAAAGAATATATATAAAAAGAATATATCAAACCTTTAAGTGGATTCAAACTCTATACAATAAAAAACTTCAAACTCTATACAATAAAAAAACTTCAAACTCTTACCCTCGATGAATCCTAATCTGCCGGCACCAATATCCAAATAATTTTTGCTTTTATTTTCAAATTGCAAGACGAAGAAATGATCTTTCTGAATAAAACTCCCCACGTCCGGTGGTTGGTAGCTGCCTGCTGCTGGCCACCGCCACACTCGTTGTTATTATTTAATAATAATTGTAGTGTAAATAGAAAAACCTTAAAATTCATCATTGGTTATTCAGATTATGATTATGTCAGAGGACACTCCAAGTCAGGTGGAGTCATTGGAAAACTATGTCATGAGCTAGGGGATTCTAGCTAAGTTGTGCTCTGATTCTATTGCATTCAGCTTCCAGTCTCGCTTCGCAGCTTCGTCAATTAATGACACGCATATCTATGATCATTCTCTCTGCTATTGGATCATACAAATGAGAGCTTTGGATTCGGTGCTGTTGTTGTGTCATGGATATATAGGTGTTGAATAAGAAGTGTGTTGTACCGTCTTATAAAGAAGTCATGGCCTTCAAAAGCTGGAGGAATCTCTCATGTCTTCTTGAAACTGTGGTTTTAATCTGAGACTAATAGTTAAATCAAAAGAAACCATGCGTTTTGAATGGTGATCAACAAAATTTAGTTATATAATTGGAAGTGTTAATTTTTAGTATTTAAATTTGTATTTTACGCTCTAACTTATATAAAATTTATGTATAACTTAGTTCGAATGGTGAATAAATAAGTTGTTCTTTAGGAATCAGTAATAAATTTCATTTCTTGAAAAACCTACAACATTGGCCAGTTTGTAAATTTGTGTAATCCTTCTTCGAAAATTAAATATGAAAAATAAACACATGAAGCTAAACTTAAAATTATCTAATGGCATATACTAAAAGAAACCGTTCGGAGTTCTCACCTTAAGTATATATATATATATATATATGTATTTTTAAATATTTCAAAGTAAAAACTTCTCGTTAGAAATGCTCATTTTCAAAATAATAAAAAAATTATATAACTAAAAAAAAGTAAGAGAATGGAAAAGATAGAGTTTTCAAATTATATTTTTTTCAGAACTACAAAGAGAAAGCAAAAAGATCAGAACATTTTTAGAACTTCTTTGAACATTTGGCAAACTATGGCTGGTTCTTAATTTAAAACAATTAAAAAAAAATTAATCAGTTATTATATCAAATTAAAATATCTTAAGAAGATCATTAAGGTTGCTCTCAGGTGGATTATTAGAAAACCCCAAGTGTCCGAGACTAACCAAACTAACCACGGTGATCATTCCATCGGACCCGCAAAAGGAAATTCGTTAAAACTCCAATGACCCACACATGGGCCTTGGTGAAGCCGACAAGGTCCAACACAAGTAGGTTTTCTTTATTTTGTCCACACACACACAAGTAGCTTTTGTGCCCAAATCCTACGTAGAAGAAACCTAAAAGCAAACCAAATAGACGGCGACAGGGAAAGAGAAGAGGAATCTTTCAGACCGCAGATCTCTGTCTCCTTCTTCTTTCCCACACTTCTGTCTAATGGCACCGAAGCAGGCGGACAAGATTGAGAATCCTCCAGTTGCCTCTTCAAGCGAAGAGGAAGAAGAAGAAGAGTCTGGTTCATCTGGAGAAGCATCCGAGTCTTCCGATGACGAAGCTGGCGATGTCCAGTCCAAACTCACTCAGAAACCTGCTGCTCCTCCAGCTTCTGCAAAAAAGCCCCAATCCGACTCTGAAGAAGGCGAAACCGAATCAGAATCCGACTCCGATTCCGAGCCTGCGACCAAGACCAAGCCTCTCAACACTGTCGCGACCAAACCGATCCCACCGGAGAGCTCCACGGCAGCGAAGCGTTCTCTGAAGCAAGCGGATAACAACGAGCCTAAGAAGAAGGCAAAGACATCATCGACCACTGAGCAAGTGAAGAAGAAGAAGCCAACAACAACAACGAAAGATGAAGATGTCAAGAAGAAGATATCCGGAGAAGAAGCCAAGAAGATGTTGTTTCAGAGGCTGTTCAGCGAGACGGACGAGATCGCGATGCTTCAAGGCTTTCTAGACTTCACTTCCACCAAAGGAGACCCTTACGAGAACATGGACGCCTTCTGCGATTACGTCAAGACCTTGATCGACTTCAACGCTTCCAAGGCTCAGATCGTTACCAAGCTCCAGAGGTGTAAGAAGAAGTTTGCGAATATAGTCAAGAACGCCCTCAAGAAAGGAAAGACTGAGGACAAGATCACGTGCGCTAAGGATCTTGACCAGAAAGCCTTCGAGTTGTCGAGAAAGATTTGGGGAAGTGACGGTGTGCTTCCTGCTAAACCGAGGAAGAAGAAGTTGTCGAAAGAGGATGAGTTGGTTTCGACATCGCCCAAGAAAGAAGTAGTAGAGGTGAAAAAAACACAGAAGGTGGTGAATGCTGTTGTTGTGGACACTCATCATCTCTCGGAGAGTAGAGAGATGGGGTTGTTCTTCAAGGCGGAGAATGTGAGTGTTTTGGGCTTGGATGAGTTTACAGTGAGTGGGGTTTGGGATAGGGTGGAGGATGGAGGGAAGAAGAGGGAGATGGAGGAGAAGCTGAAGAAGCTAAGGGCTAAGCAGATGGAGCTGTGTTTGCAGAGAACTGCGCTCGTGGACTACACTGCAAAGATTATATTCAAAAACAATGCACCCTCCACCTCTTCATGATTTGATTAGTTACATTACATTGATGGTTTGTTTCAAGTTTTTTAGTCAGTAATGTTCTTTATGCCCCCTTATGTTGGTTGGATGCTTGATTTGGGTATTAAGACCCTTATATGAAATGAGTATTTTTATTCCTCTTGTTGTATGCTTTTTGTTCTAATAGTTTCTGATCTAAGGAATCAGATCTCACCAGAGCAAAACCAATACTCATCATACACATTGTGATATGTTAAAACTTGTATGTTGGTAGAGTACTGCATAGTTAAGAGGGAAAACTCACATACTGTTTCTTTGACAGTTTAATGACTAGGGAGAGATGTATGTACTCATCTACTGATTAATTAATGATCAAAAGCTTCAAAACCAAACAGCAAAGAAGAAAATGGTGATTAAACTGATCAATCAGCTGAAAACTTCAGCAATCTGATAATATAAAAAAAAAAGGAATTTTCAGTTTTAATGTCGAATATAACTTAATCTACAATCCCAAGCACAAAAAAAAAATTAAAAACATTTAACAAGGAGGATGAGATAATCGCCGGGAGAAGCGTGAAAGTGGGAATATCAGTCAGACGTCGTCTCTGCTCTTGGGTTTGCGATACTTCTCCTCCATATTCTTCACCGTGGCGGCAGCGCAACGGCCGAGGGTCTTGATGTTAGGAACGTTGTAGTTCTGAGCGATGTAGATCCCGCACACTGTTCCCGTCAGGAATGTGAAGCTGCTCCTTATTATCCCCATCTTCTTCTTATTCTTCTCCTCCGATTAACTTACGTGAGCTGGACTACCTAGATCGGGAAAAAAAAAAGAAATAGGGTTTTTGAATTGGCTTTGATCGGAGATTGGCGTGGGGAAGAAGATCTTGAGACTTCTCTGCGACATAAAAGAATCGATCGAGTATCAATAAATGGGCCTGTAGAGTTGTCGGCCCAAACTTAGTTTTTACTTATTAGGGGTCTCGTTTGGTTATTATTAATTCGTAAACTATAGAAACCTTGACGCCCAAAAAAATCAGATTAATTGGGTCAAATTCAAATCTGCTCAGGTGTCAAATCAGATTTATATGATTTCTTAAGAAAAATAAAATAAATTATCTTCGCTTAGCAATTAACACACGTTAACAATAATAATGTTGAAAAAAAGAGCTATTGGTTTCACCAAAACCGTATATAGATGATTAAATCTTTTTCTTATTTAATGTTCTAATAACTTCGAATGTTGAAAAGTGAAAATTAAAACCCAAAAAGGTCAGTGTTGACCGTATTGCTTTTTTTTTTGTAATAATACTTTTTGTTTCTGTAAGAAGAGAGATTGATTTTTGTTTCTGTAAGAAGAAGGAGATAGAGATGCAGAGAGTCCTGTGCTAAAGAGAATATCCAACCGACCAGGTTTTTGTGCTGATTCGATGGATTTTTGTATTAATATGATCTCTTGCTTGCTTGCTTTCTGCATTGAATCTTCCCCAGCTCCTCCTTTCATGTCTCTGTGTTCTTCAATTTTCTCCAGTTTCTTCGATTTCTTTTTATATATATATATATTGAAATTGATGTTTCTTGGTGGGTTTCGATGTGGGATCATGTCTTTTTCTCTCTTCTCTAGAGCTTTTATGCATCTCATTTGCTCTACAATTCTGAAAGAGTTCATTTTTATTGGTTTTCAGCTCAATTTTTCTGCAAAAGTTTCTCTCTTTCTGATGCAAATGTCAATTTAGTTTTTTTTATTAAGTTGTTTTTTTTTTTGTGATACTGATGTGAGATCATGTTGTTGCTTGCTGCAGATGGCATCATCATGCTAATATGATTAGATTGAGTTTCTGGTGGGGACTAAGTTTTAAGTGGCGAAGCTGTCATCATAGTTCCTAATGGGGGTGAGGTACTTGCAGTTCTCCGTCGCATCAACAGCTCTGAGCTTTGCGGGGCTTCAAGTCTGGACAGAGCTGTCTCTGGATAGACTTAGAGCAGATGGGCTGATAATTTCCAAGAACATTTCTTTAGGAGACTCGAGGCATGCGCTTGAGCTGCTTTTGGGTTCTTACTTTACAATCGCGTTGCTCACAAATTTTGTGCTCAATGTCTATATTCTTCTGCTACTTTCTCTCAAGGTAAGAGTGTATCACTTTCAATGCGTACGGATTGTTTAAATTGTTTTCTGGTAATGGTCTTTTGTTATTTTTTGTGTTATTAGTAATAATCTCTTTTAAGCTGTCTTTTTGCAGACACTATTTTTTGGAGAGTTATATGGCGTTGAAACTAAAAAGTTGGTGGAGCGACTTGCCAATTACATCATTTACAAGGTAGCTCTTCTTCCTTTTTTTATTGAAAAGTAACCTACATTCTGTATGCATATACCTATATGTATTCTCATTTCGTTGTAGGGTATATTTCTACCGCTGGTGATTCCAGCAACAATATTTCAGGGTGTACTGTGGACAGTTTGGCTTACTGTTGTATGCACTCTAAAGGTATGGTAGAAAACATTTGGCATTCTTGGTTTCCGATAACCAAAATTTCTGAATCATATTCTCCTAATGTTGAATCATTTAATAGATGTTTCAAGCTTTGGCTAGAGACCGGCTTGAGCGATTGAATGCATCTCCTTCTTCTACACCGTGGACATACTTCCGTGTGTATTCAGTTCTGTTCTTGGTTCTCTCTGTTGATACGTTGTGGTATTTCATAAATCTTGTGGTATATTTATTGTCAAATATATTTATGTCTGAATGCTAATTTAAAGTAATACTTTTTTCCTCCTATTTTGCAGGATAAAGCTTTCCCTTATGACATACAGTAGAACTGGCTCTTCTCTGTATCTGTTGTTACTTTTTGAGCCATGCAGTATAGCTTTTGAGACCTTGCAGGTACTTTACTTAAGTAGTAATACTAGTTGTCTTCTTTGTCCTACTTGTTGTCTTAACAAAATATGGAGCTGATCGGATTCCTTTTGCAGGCGCTGTTAATTCATGGGTTTCAACTGCTTGACATGTGGATTACCCACTTAGCAGTGAAGAACTCGGACTGCCAAAGATCTAAGTTTCTTGATTCCATGACAGCAGGTCTTTTTTTTTTTTTTCTGATGTTATTTATACATTGTTTTTTTATGCTAAACCGGGAATGCATTTCCATGGACATCTCAAGTTAAAAACTCTTACCTGTTTTTTTGGATAGGCTCACTGTTGGAATGGAAAGGCCTCCTCAACCGAAACCTAGGTTTCTTTCTGGACATGGCTACTTCGGTAATGGCGCTAGGTCACTACTTGCACATCTGGTGGCTGCATGGCCTTTCCTTTCATCTAGTGGATGCAGTTTTGTTTCTCAACATACGCGTAAGTAAGCACTAAGGCACATCATCCAACTGTTGAATCTCTTACCTGTTTTTTTTTTATTTGGTTGGTTTGGCAGGCATTGCTCAGTGCAATTTTGAAGCGAATGAAAGGATACATTAAACTGAGAATCGCTCTGGGCTCACTCCATGCAGCTCTTCCTGATGCAACTTCTGAAGAGCTACGCGCATATGATGATGAATGTGCTATATGCCGGGTATGCTTTTGGCTGTTAGAGTTATTAAAATATAAACCTTTTCAATGCCTCAAAACTCTTGGATGCATTATCAGGAACCTATGGCGAAAGCTAAAAGGCTTCACTGCAACCACCTTTTCCATCTTGGATGCCTCCGATCCTGGTGCGCTTACTGACAGCCTCGAGTATTTTATGACTGAAACTACTGATCATGATGATGATGGTTTGATGCTTTGATGCTGGCAGGTTGGATCAAGGTCTTAATGAGGTTTACTCTTGTCCTACATGTCGTAAACCTCTTTTTGTTGAAACTGAGGTGAACACTCGCTCAGTGGAAGTCTCAAGTGATGAGCAGTTAGCCCGTCAGCTTCAAAGACAAAACATTCCTGAGCATCCACTAGCCACTGGATTGTTTCCTGCCGAGATGCCAAACTCCATTGAAAGTGATCCTTCAAGGTTCAGTTAATTATTTGATTACAACTTAAAATTTAAAACAAATATTCAAACTATCTTGGATTTGTTGGATTTTACAAAACAGGAACTTAGGATTGGATCCAAGCTGGCTACAGACATGGTCAAGTCAGGGTGTTGATGTCGCTGGTCCCTCTACAGCGTCTAGGTCCGTTGGACTGGGACGGGTTCAGATGATGATGAGGCATCTTGCTTCTGTTGGAGAAAGTTATGCGCAAACTGCACTTGAGGATGCTGCTTGGAGTCTATGGCCTATGAACCCTTCACAAGCATCCACTTCTTCTACAACCATACCTCTAGGTACTGGTGGAAGGACAGGTGGTCTGCATTTGAGAAATGTATCAAGTGGGGCGAATGAAAGCTTGGCAAATATACTAGCTATGGCCGAGACAGTGAGGGATGTCATGCCACATGTGCCAGATGAAATTATCTTCCAGGTAACTTTTAAGTGCATATTGGGTACTCTCTATGATTGATCCTTAAGTGATGAATGTTGTTACCAAATTGTTAAAGTTCTAAGATTCTCGCCACTTGATACTTTGAACATGTTGGGTTTCAAAATTTTTGCAGGACTTGCAGAGAACAAACTCTGTTTCTGTTACAGTGAACAATCTTCTCCAGATGTGATGATAGTTTGTGTAAAAATACTGAGCACTTGCTGCAATCTTGTTCCAACCCTAAGTATAGATTAATGGTTCGGGACACATATACTTTAAGTTTACACACCACCAAACTTCCCAAGCTTCACCGGCTGTAAATAGAAGGCGTTGTGCATATAGAGAAGAAGAGGCTCTAGTGTATAGCTTCTGTTCATTGCCCTACTGCGGAAAATAAAGTTTGTATATTTACACAAGGTGCTATACCCTGGAGATATCTTGTAGCAATCTTGATCTTGGATCCATTCTCGAGTGGTACTGACCATTCTATGCTGCTAGGACTCCTGTATAAGAATTTGTAATTTACAACAAAATGAAGTTAATTATAGAGTCTATACTGTTTATTGATCCAATAGCTTGTTATGTAGTATATCATCGAAAATGTGTAAACTCATTTTTTGGTCTAAAAACTTAGACATATCCTCATTCCATACAGGCTAGTTTTGATTAACTTTAATCTGCATGTTTTGAGGTTAGTTGCGTGTTAAGAAACCCCAGGCTTTTTTGAGCCACCCAAGGTGACTTTAGTATGACTTGTACGACATAGAAGACAACATCCATGTCGTCACATCATTGTTGAGAGAGGCAGGACTATGAAGGTAATTAAGTAAATAGATGCCTTAAAGGTATCATCGATCATGATAGGAATTTAGGATATGTTTATTGCAAGGTTTTTATGGTGGAGGTTTAATTTTTAACTAAGAAAAACTAATAACTGTCTGTCTATTAAATATACCCTAGAAAACATTCTCTCGATAGAAGGAACTGATATCGCAATGATCAAACCTTAATTTGTCACTAGTAATGCAATAAGAGAAAAAAACTTCTACTCTTCAAAAAAGTCACATCTATTCTATAGGCTTTCTAAATTGAGTTATTTCCTTTCTAAACCTTAATTGCTTTTAAGTTGTTTAATTTATATATTGGAAATGATTAAACAAACTATGTGCAAATTCCAGCAAATATAATAAATCATGCATGGAGATCAATTCGAATATCATTTCCCGTACAAAAAAATGATACGTTGATCTATCTTGCTTAATAATTACAGAAGATCTCTTTCACGTCCATATTACATGGCCATCAGCATATATGATTCATATCCCATCACGTGTCACCTTGCTTAAACACCGGAATAAAGTTTGTATTCATCTTTCTAATTTTATTTGGACACCAAAAGAAAAGCTTCTTGATTGTTAATTTGGTATTAGTTAGAGACTCCAGGGTTTGCAAATTATTATAAAGTTATAAACGTCTACACTACAAACAGTGCCGGACTAACTTTTTATAATGCCCCAATCCAAAATTTTTAATTATACCTTTATATAAATTTTATCAAAATCACAAAACAGTATCAAAAACAGTGCCGGATTTTCTTACATTTTTTTCTTACAAAATTATCAATTACAGTTATAGAATCAAGTATTTCAACCATTTTCGTTTCAATTGATATAATAACTAACATTCAGTTGTGGTAATCGTTACCAGAATGTTTAACAATATGCGTTAAGAAATTTCTATATTTTGATAACAATCCTCTTTTTTTTTCAAAAGATCGAACATTTCAATAGGTTTTCAAACTTTTTTGGGTATTGATTTTCGAAGAATCTTTACTTCCATAAAAAACCATAACAGTTATATCTGAATGCGTACCACTCATTAAAAAAGGTTCCAAATTCAAAATTAATACTATCAACTAGATCTTGACCCGCGCTTTAGAAGCGCGGAATATTTTACGATGAAATTTTTTACTAATAATTTAAAAAATATTTTGGTAACTTTTAAAGAGTATGTATCTAAAATATTTTTGCATTTAAATCAATGTTTTTAAATTCAACCCGATTGTGATTATACCGGTTAATCCGGAGATCTAACAATTCAATCTAGGTTTTTAAAATATTCATATTAAAAGATCACTAAAACCCGAGACTAATCGATTGAACTAATGGATGACCAATATGTAATCTAATTTGATTTAAATTGTAATAGTTTCATAATTTGTAATCTTATAATCCAAATTTTAAAGTTCATTATTTGCAATTTATGAAATTATGACGTTTCTAAAAAAATTTAAAGAGAAAATTATGGATATAAAATTACTAAGATTAATTATTGTATTGTTTGGAAACATTGATAGTAGTATATAAAATATATTGTTTGGAAACATTGATAGTAGTATAAAGAAATAAGTATATTGTTTGAAAACATGGATAGTAGTATAAAGAAAGGAACATTAGTGATTTAATGTAGGTTTAACTATAAAGTATAAAAGTGTATTTAATTTAAAAACTTACAAAATAAATGTTAGATCTAACAAAATGTTTCTGTTTTAATAAGATAGATGTATCATCACTTGCATTTGTTACTTTGAAAAGCAAAAAAAAAAAAATCCAAAAGTTTTTTCATGTCATTGGAATTATTCAAATTTGGATTCAAGGGAAGTAGAACTTGATTCATGAGTGTATTGAAGTAATCAATCTTGAAGATATCTTTACAAAAATTTATTCATTTATAAATGCTAATAATATTTTTTTTCAAAAAATATGTCCCATTAATTTAGATGCCTTAATCCACGGCTTGGGAGAATAAACGAGACTGACATACATATATGTGGTTATAAAGTTATAAGGTCATTCGCTTTAAGTATTTCAAAGAAAAAGTTTCATAGAAAAATAATAATGTTTTATTACGAGTTTCATGATACATGAGTCTTTCAAATTTTCTTATTAAAATATTAAAATTTGGTAAAAGATTTTTTTTGATAGACTTCTAATATAGATGCCCTAAATGATCTTGGTAGTAACTGAACAAACAGAATCAGATGTCACATGGGTCGAATAATAAACTAAAATGACACAAGAACTAACTTTCTTAAATTTTCTTAAGCGTATTATATGGTTACCGTTCGAACAAAAAATTAATAGCTTATTTATGATTGGTGACTGGTGATATATTATAATTATAGTGCGAATCATCTATCTTATTAAAACAGAAACATTATGTTGGACCTAACATTTATTTTGTAAGTTTTTAAATTAAATATTTTTATACTTTATAATTAAACCTACATTAAATTATTAATGTTCCTTTCTTTATACTATTATCCATGTTTTCAAACAATATACTTATTTCTTTATACTACTATCAATGTTTCCAAACAATATATTTTTTATACTACTATCAATGTTTCCAAACAATACAATAATTAATCTTAGTTATTTTATATCTATCATTTCTCTTTAAAATTTTGTAGAAACGTCATAATTTTTATAAATTGCAAAATAATAAACTTTAAAATTTGGATTATAAGATTACAAATTATGAAACTATTATTATTTAAATCAAATTAGATTACATATCGGTCATCCAACAGTTCAATCGGTTAGTCTCGGATTTTAATGATTTTTTTTAATATAAATATTTTAAAAACTTAAATTGAATTGTTAGATCTCCGGATTAACCGGTATAATCACAATCGGTTGAATTAAAAACACTGATTTAAATGCAAAAATATTCTAAACACACTCTTTAAAATTACCAAAATATTTGTTATATTATTAGTGAAATTTTTCATCGTAAAATATTTCGCGCTTCCAAGCGCGGGTCAAAATCTAGTTTCCTTTATAATTGAAATACAATCGTAATCCAATATGTGTTGCGTATATAAATATACAACATACTGCATAGTTTCATAATTCACCAAAGTTTGCATTTGTATTCTCTCTCAGACCCGAAAGAAGAACAACACCCCTAAAGTGACAAACATGTTGCGTTTCGTCATACTCTCTCTAACTCTAGTTACCCTCATCAACTCATCAAACATCCCTAAAACAGCAGCAACTCCACCCACCACATACCAAAACTACGAAACGTTCGTAAAAACCGCATGCAACTCAACAACATATCCTACAATGTGCTACAACTCATTGTCCTCCTACTCCTCCACCATCAAAGCCGACCCAATCAAACTCTGCACAACGTCCCTCAGCGTCAACCTCAAATACGCCAAAAACGCCACGTTAGTCGTCTCTAACCTTCTCAAAAACGCCAAATTCACCTCCAGCCCTGAGGTCCCGGTCCTCAAGGACTGCGTGGAGGAGATGAAGGACACCGTCGACGAGCTCAAGCAAGCAATGGCCGAGTTGAAGAATCTCAACGGCGGAGGTATCTCAAAGAAGGAGCATCTAAAGAACGTGAATACGTGGGTGAGTGCGGCGTTGACAGACGATACTACTTGTACGGACGAGTTTGATGAAGGGGAAGTGAATGAGGAGACGAAGAAGAAGGTGGAGAAGGCTGTTTCCGAACTTTCAAAGACTACAAGCAATACTTTGGCCCTTATTACCAATTATCTACGTTTCTAAATTGAACGTTATATTCAACTTCATCTCTTTGCATGTGCATGTGTACGCTTTCGTTTCCTTTCTATGTCATATATATATTGGCAATCAAATAAATTCCAAAATTTCCGCATTGTATTACTAAACATGTATTTTTCTTTTCACATTGTGCATTCGAAGTACCAATACATTCAAGAAAATTAGAATTTTATATGTTTTGCACTTTTGGTTTCATTCGTGTATTCACAAACGTAATTTATATGGCACTCTCAAAAATATATGTTTAAACTTTTGGGTAACATAAAAAAAAAAAACTTTTGGGTAACATCCTGATTGGTACTTTATTCGTCTCTTCTATCGTTCCAAGCTTCCATCTACGGGTTCTTAAACGCGTGCTGTCCGTTATTGGTCTAGACAGAACCTATCCGAAGAGCAAGTACTTAGGTACATTGCTTCTCGCGACCGGGTTCGATGGAGACGGCGCTTTGTTTCCTTTAGCGTTTGAGATTGTAGACGAAGAGAGCGATGAGAATTGGATGTGGTTCTTGTGCGAGCTGCACAACCTTCTCGAGACCAACACCGAGAACATGCCGAGGCTGACCATATAAAAGAACAGCTACTTGTTTGTTATTTATTTACTTCTCTCCATTCATATTTGTATGCTCAGCTGTAGCAGTATTATATGCATAATAAACTCTCTTCTGTTTTTCGTTTTAATAAGAAACTAGATCTTGACCCGCGCTTTAGAAGCGCGAAATATTTTTACGATGAAAAATTTCATTAATAACTTAATAAATATTTTGGTAATTTTTACAGAGTGTATTTAAAATAGTTTTTGCATTTAAATCAGTATTTTTAAATTCAACCCGATTGTGATTATACGGTTAACCCGGAGATATGACAATTCAATTTAGGTTTCTAAAAATATTCATATTAAAAAAATTACTAAAACCCGAGACTAACCGATTGAACTGATGGATGACCGATATGTAATTTAAATTTGATTTAAATTGTAATAGTTTCATAATTTGTAACTTATAATCCAAATTTTAAAGTTTATTATTTTGCAATTTATGAAATTATGACGTTTCTACAAAATTTTAAAGAAAAAATGATAGATATAAAATAAGTAATATTAATTATTGTATTGTTTGGAAACATTGATAGTAGTATAAAAATATACTGTTTGAAAACATTGATAGTAGTATAAAGAAATAAGTATATTGTTTGGAAACATGAATATAGTAGTATAAAGAAAGGAACATTAGTGATTTAATTTAAGTTTAACTATAAAGTATAAAGGTATATTTAATTTAAAACTTACCAAATAAATGTTAGGTCCAATAGAATAGTTCTGTTTTAGATGAGATCATATATTTGTTTTCAAAATGGAATGTATTTTAGAATAGGTTTGATTTATCAGAAGGTACAAAGTGTTT
>NW_026615846.1:0-36755 GCF_000801105.2 Raphanus sativus
GATCAGCAGCGTCTCATCTTCGCTGGAAAGCAGCTCGAGGATGGTCGCACCTTAGCAGACTACAACATCCAGAAGGAGTCGACCCTTCACTTGGTCCTCCGTCTCCGTGGTGGTATCTAAAACTCTCTTCCTGTGTCGGGTTAAAAGTCAGTGTCTTGTTTTCTTTTAAAAACTTCTTGTGGTTTGTGTTTTGGGGTCTTATAAAGCCCCTGATGAATAATTGATGAACTCTTTGCGTTCTTGTTTCTCTTTATTTTATAAGCCAAAATCGATCTTCTCTATTGTGAAATGTAATAGGTCCTTGTCTCTCTACTTGTGCTTTTCTTGAGCTTATAAATGCTTTGCCGTTTGCTAGTTGGTGGAGTACGGTTCGGTTTAGTATTATCAGGTGACGAGAGTGAAGTTTCAGTAGTTGCTTAGCTTAGTACTTCTGAAATCTTACTACTGAATGGGGCTGTAGCTTGAACATATTTGAGACGTGTGGAAGTTGTTTAGGGTTTTCTCGCCCTGCTCGAGCATGCTTGAGGAAACTCCTTGGTGCAAAGACCAACGACAGGGATCTTGGTTTAGTTAGGTTATTGTCTTTGTTATTGTCTTTTTTTACATTGAAACTAGCTTAAAGCCGAATGCCTTAAGGTTAATGTTGTGGTTTCTCAAACAGGGGGTGATAGTTTTATTTCTCAGGTGGTTAATAGTCTGGTTTCTCAAACATGTTGTTGATAGTGTAGTCGCTCAACTTGTCCCTAGTGGTTCTTATTGTTTTATCTCTTGCAGTCCACGGATTGAAACTGAAAAGAAGGTTTATAGCAAATCTAAAACTGTTCCAGTAGACGAGTGAAGCTTCATTTTCTTTGGTCATGTTTTCTTGGAAATTAGGTTCAAGTCTCATTATGCCTTTGTTAGCAACAGATCGTTATGTTTGGAAATTTATTCTCTGTTACATCTTTTGCTTACATTCATGTGTTTTTGAAATTAGCTTCAAATCTCATTGTGCCTTTTTTATGGTCTGGTAGTGTAGTTTTCAAGTTGTTGTTACACACCTAGATGTCTAATGCTTGAGTTGCTTAACAGGAAGATGATTCTTGTAGATTAAGCTTTCTCTGGTAATGAGAAGAGTTGTTGTAATGGAAAATCTGAGACTTAAAACAGATGGTCTCTTGTGTCCATTTGGTTACCAAACATAAAAGTACGAAACTAGGCCAAAAGGGTGAAGGCTTTCTTAGAATTTCATCCATCAAAAACAATATATAACTAAATATATAACTAGATTTTGATCCGCACTTTGAAAGCGCAGATTTATTTTCCCTTATTTTTTTAAATTGACAAATATTTAGTAAACGTATTTTCATATATTTATTTTTTTCTATAAAAGACTTAAGTTTTTTTATCTTTTTTATCGTGTTTCATTTTAAAAGAGTATAAGTCTGAGCACAATATTCGGACCCAAAGAACCAATCTGAAACCAACCCGAAAATCAGGGTCTCGAATCCGATCAGATCCGGGGTAAATATCTGAATGAGTTCTAAATTGCTATATCCGAAGAACCGGTCCCGAACCCGACCCGAAGCGAGAACCGAATGAGTACCCGAAGATATCCGAAATATGAATATATATCTAAAAATATATGTTATAATTATATTTATAATTATTTTAATATTTTAACTTAATATTAAAAGTTAACTATATGAGTTATTTTTGGTACTTTTGAGTATTTTTGGATAAAATATGATAGTCTAGATAAAAGTTTACCCAAAATACTGTATAGAATAGATATTTTTGGTTACTTTTGGTTACTTTTGAGAAATTTGGATACAAAATTTGAACCTAATCAGATATTTTGGTTACTTTGAGTATAAATAACCGAACTCGTTTTAGATACTTTGGTTATTTGATTATTTTTCAGGTTCTTATGCATGAGAACCGAACCCACCCGGACCCGGAAAAACCAGACTCGAACCCGACCCGGAAATTTATAATACCCGAATGGGGTTTAATTTCAAAACCCGAAAAACCCGAAAGAGCCGATCCATACCCGAACGTCAAGGTCTAATAAGTATTTATGTTTAGAAAATTAAACTTTATTTTTTAATGAATTAAGTTGGTATAACATTGATAAATTAATTTTATTATGGGGTTAATATTTTTAATTAAATACTTTTAATAAAGATTTATACTTCTCAATGAAAAATTCAATTTTTTTTATGAATGCTTAAATTATATTAAAAAATAAAAAACATAATAATTAAGTGATTAATTTTTGTTTACTACACAAAATATTAAGAATGGTTGAAAATAAATTATTTGAACTTGGAAAAAAAAAAATTGGATCTGATTTCTTAATTGGCCCAAATGGCCCAAGAGAAATGATGTAGGCAGTGGACTGGATCCAAAAAAATAATCCAATATAGATGTGTTATTAATATTACTTGATTGTCATTAATGAAATATGCAATGTTAGTAAAAAAAAAGTATTTTTAGTAAAAAGACCAATAGGATCCTGCTTTAATAGTATAAACTAGATTTTGACCCGCGCTTTCAAAGCGCGGGTTTATGTTTGGTGAAAATTTTATATAATCACATTTATATAATACGTCTTGTATATGTATTTATATAATCCGTCTCATATATGTATTTTATATCTAGATTTATGTTCGGTAAAACTATATTATACATGTATTTTTAGATTATTAATTTTGAATTAGATATTTTAAATATAAATCAATATAACAGTTTTATAGTTTGATCGGTGTTTTAAAATTCGACTGAGACCTGCGGTTGAACGGATTACCGGTTGATCAAAGATAAATTCAGTTCGGGTTTGAAAAAAAAAAACAAAATTTAAAAATCCAATAAAAACTACTAAAATCGAAATCCGGTTACCGGTTGAACCACTGGTTGAACCAATAAACAATTTTTCTTTTTTATAAATAATTTTTGTTAGATAGTTGGGATTATATTTAAGAAAAGCGGTTTAAAACCAAACTATTAAATAGTTTGAGAAAAAATGATGCAGTTTCAAACATGTCCGGTTGGAAAATATTAAAATGATGCAGTATCAAACACAGAATAATCACATACCAAAATTGAATTAGGAAACCGGTGGTTAATGACAAACCAAAAACAATTAAAAAAGAAACCAATGCAGAATGTCTAAAATGTCATTAATGAATACAAAAGAAAGCCTCTTTAATAGGGGTAAATAGAGTAAAAATCCAAATGTGCTTGTACTTTAATAGTATAGATACAATGTGTACTCTGAAGATATATAACCATCGGAAACAAATATAACAAAAAAAGAGTCCTGTGGAAAGATCCAAAAATGTTTCAACAAAAGAGTACGCAAATTGTAATTTAATACATAATGGACCTGCTGATACTATTATTGTTCCAGTGGCAACCATTCCATTTCTAGCTCTAATTCTCCACACTCTACATTCTGAAGCTTGATCTGAACCTCTTGTTTCACTTTCCCACCAACGATGTTAATGATGCTGTCATCTATAAGCGGGTTATCATGCGACTTCAGCCATTTTCCTATTTGCATATCCCCAAACATCTCAGGATCCCCAAAAGCCATTGCAGATGTTATCAGAGGTTGGATATCAAGTTCAGCTTCTCCCATTATATCATCAGCAGAGAATGTGTCATAATCATACACTTGCTGCAATCACAGACAAACCCATAAGATGCATGCAGAGTATAAACCTCTATCTATTTTTTTTTTAGGATAGGCTTTACCAACTTCACTGGACCATAGCTCTCAGGAACAGAAAGCATGAGTTCTTGGTTCCATATTGGGTTCAAATTACTATTCACAACTGTTGTCTGAAGCTTCTGAAACAGCCAAAAAAAAAAAAAACATAACTTTCGGATCCACAAAGGGTGCATATCGGCATGTCAATAAAGTGTAACTAAGAGATAAACTTACTTGCTTCCCAAGATTCAAGACAACATATGGATCACTTGACATCATATCTCTGATTGCTAAGTTAGTACCTTTCTTGACAGTCACCTTCAACAATCCAATAAACTCTACCATTCCTTCCTCAAACTGTCAAAACTTATAAATCTCAGTTTAACAAGAAGAAACTGTTGAATAAAAATTGCAAGTTAGAAGTTTTACCATCTTCTTTGATGATGAATTTGCGCGAAAACTATCCATGAATTTTGTAGAAAGACTTGATTTGACAAATGATGGTTTCTTTGTTGAGCAAGCTTTCCCTGACGTAATCCGCAAGCTTGGTTTCAGGAACTCTTGGTGTTCATACTTAGCCCTAAACCGATATTCAAGATTTTGAGTAACAAATCAGAAACAACTATTGAATTTGTCCTGTCACACTTGTAGATTTGCTACCTGATGAATATCATACGCTGGTCATGACTAACATCAGGTCCAGGCTTAGAGCTTCCTTCGGGTACAAAAGCTTCGTAAATAGAATTTGCAGAAGCATTTCCTCCAATCTCAATCATGGAGTCGACTTCCTCATCAGACCATTCATCAAGTGTCACAGACAAGACCTAGATAAACCAAACTATCTATATATGAGTACACAGCAAAGAAGAGATGAGAGATCATATAGTGTGAGTAGTAATAAAAGCTATAACACCTTTGAGATATGAGTGCCGAGGCTTCTGTGCACACCGCAACATTTTAAGCAAATGAAGACTCCGATATTTGATGATCTGAGAAAGAAGCCACAAAAGCTAGTTAAACAAAAGAGATAAACACATAAATATGCAGCATAACTAAAGACACAAGCTCATGCGTTATTAGCTTTTGGTAATAAATAAGAAAATTGTGAGAATCTCAAAGATTTTATATCTAATGTGCAGTGATGAACTTACGCCCATTTGGGATCAGGAGCGGAACAATCAGCGCAGACTCGGTTATCAGGTTGTTTCAAAAGATCTCTTATTCTCCTTTTACCTGTTAAACACGCAACCATTATCATCATCATAAACCTAGATATTATATTTTTTTTTTTAATTATGCAGCCATTTTCATAACTACAGAACATGAAAAATCAAAAGATTGCTCTACATCTATAGAATTTCATCACAATAATGAAAATCACAAAAATGATGTCATAGAAAATATAAATCAGGAATTTTCTCTAAATCTATAGAATTTCTTAATCCTACAAATCAATATTGTTCATACCTGAGCCAGAGTTATCAAGTCCGGCTGCATAATTACTCATTGGTCTTCTAAGAAACAGCAACCATCAACACAAAGATCCTACATTTGAGCAAACCAAAGATATGACCCATCACACGCATATTTGTAAAAATGAGCATACACACAAAGTTCCAATGTTCTTTAGGTAATTAAGCTAATTAATGATTAGACGTGACATTTCTGTAACATTGCTGAAGGACAGTGATATAACATGAAACAAAAACAGACATACAGGAATTGTAATAGAGAGATAAGAGAGATCTTGGTGTTCTTACAATATTGGGAAAGGGAGGAGAGGTTGAGAAATGACGAAGAATACGTGCTCTCTGAGTCGCTGACTTTTGTTTTTATTATAAAAAAAATTCTCCCTTTTTAAAAAATGAAGAAACTAGAGCAGATTTAATTTAAGAAAATATAATCATTCCCACCAAAGTCGGCGACTTTATGGTCTCCATTTAATTCAAAGTGTGATGACAACTACGTCGTGAAATCAGGTTTTCTTTTTCTTTCATTATACAAAACTTATCCACTGTGAAGTGTAAACTTACTATAGATGTAATGTATTTTATCACTGTGAAGTGTAAACTCAGGTTAAAAGTATACAAGTCATGGTTCGTCTTTTGAAACTAGACTCCGTATCCAGGTACAGTACATTCTTTATATAAAAGATGTAATAATTCTTCATCTCTTTGATTCATCAGAACCTCGAAACGTTAAAGTTCTTCTCGCTTGTATTAGAAAAACAGGGTACAAAAAAAAACAAACAAAAAGGGAGCAAACACTTTAAGAGCTGAAGAGATTTGCAATAGCCATTACATAGCTTAGGGATTCAAAAATATAAGTACCAACTCTTCTTTAAATCAACCCCCAATGAAATCCTTATGACATGTGAGGTATTTCTTTGTGACTTAACCTCTGTCCCAACTTATATCCTAAGTTAACCTCGATCAATTTGTAACCTTGATACGTTTGTTTGTTTTGTATGTAAAGACACAAGACAATTTGGTTACCCAGTTCCCTTATCGGTACGTCTGGGGAGAGACAGTGCTCTCAAGATTCACTAGTGTCAATGAAACAAGAGTTTACAATATGATGGCTTGTATTGTAACCCTAGATCTAACGTCTAATCTCCTCTTCTCAACAGGAACCAGAGAAGAGATTTCACCAACGCTAGAAAACACTGTAATCTCCTTGCAACACAACCTGATCAGCACTTGAGTATCTTCACCGCAACTCTCCTGCTTGTTGTTGATATTGCTTACTTCTTTGCCGTAAAACCCTAACCTTCCACTCTACGTTTCAGGTGTATTTAAAGGGCAATGGAGCTGCTGTCATGGGCTTCGTAGAAGACTTGACCCAAGACTTAATTGTTGAAGTCGTATGGGCTTTAACTCTTGAATGCAGCCCACTTGTTTTGGACCCAATAGAGTCTTGGCCCTCTTTGTCTGAATTGAGACAACCAAACCCTTCAATCTCCACCTTTGTCTTCGATTCAGCTCAGCTCCGGTTTCATCGCCTCCTGATCTCACTCAGTCTCCAAACCTCTTCGAGTTTTAACCGATCTGGGCTTCACGATGCTTCCGCTAATCTTACGACATCATCTCCTCTGTCAGCTTTACCGATGACAGATCATGATTTTCATCTTTCCTATCGCTCACAACTCTACCTTGCGAACTGCTCAACCGTTTCCGTTTAGCCACGATTTCTGATTGATCCTCTGTAAGTTTCTGATAATCTTTATTCTTGAGTCATGATTTTCCGTTCTCTGCATTCAATCTCATCATTCTTGAACTCATTCCAGAATTTGAAGAATCGTCGACTATTCTTCTGCCCTTAGTAGTTCCAATTTTGATGATCGAACCCAGACCCATGTGCCTCTCAGTTTGACCACTGACGACACGTAGTACCTTGACTCTCTCACTTAACCTCAACACTGTAACTCTCACTGATTCAGGTATCACTTTCCAAAACCTCTGTAGACAAACTTGCTCTGCCCCTTTCAGTTTCTGCTTCCCATTCATCAGTATATCATATTCTTCTTCTATTGTCTGATACTTTTCTCTTTCACATCTGCAGTAGTTTCAGAGAATCCAGACTTCAAGACGGTAGAATTTCAGTTTTAGGTACTGTGATTTTCCTTAGAATTTCAACCATTCTCAAACTTCTTCAGAACTCATCATCAGATTTTACCATCTAATGCTGTGTAAATCTGTCGATTTCTTTGTAGTAATTACCGATACTGATACACCTCAATATCTGTTTCATGTCCATTGTGAGATTATCAAATCGACCAAGATCAATCTCTGGACTTCCTTTGCTGACTTATGCTGAGACGTTCAGAAGTGCCAGGCACTTCTCAAAACTGTTACCAGGTAAACTCTTCGTAAGCATATCAGCTGGATTCTTTGTAGTATGCACTTTTAGGACCTTCATCGAACCTGCCTCAATTATATCCCTGATAAAATGATATTTCCTGTCGATGTGTTTTGTCCTGTCATGATGTGCACTGCTTTTGGCTAGATAGATTGCGCTTTGTGAATCACAGTTTAGCTTGAAATTGTTTAGCTTAAACCCCAATTCTTCGCATATGTCTGTCAGCCATAGTCCTTCCTTAGTAGCTTCTGCCAGTGCCATGTATTCGGCTTCCGTAGTAGATAGAGCCACTACCTGTTGTAGGCATGATCTCCAACTCACTGTATTCCCACCAACTCGAAACACATACCCTGACACTGATCTTCTTTTATCTAGATCACTAGAGTAATCCGAGTCTGAAAATCCTTCGATGTCAAATGTTTCTGACTTAGTGAAATGTAGGCACACTCCAGTTGCTCCCTTCAAGTATCTTAGGATCCATTTAACCGCAGACCAGTGATCCCTTCCTGGATTAGCCATGAACCGACTTACTACACAGATAGCGAACCCTAGGTCTGGTCTTGAACCTATCATTGCATACATGAGGATTCCTACCGCGCTTGCATATGGAACAGTATCCATTAGGCGTCTCTCAGTTATCAGTTCATCCTTAGTTAGGCTTTTAAGTTTGAACTGTGAGTTGCTTGGTGTAATCACGGCTCTGCTGTCTTCCATGTTAAAAGTCTTAAGCACTTGTTTCAGATATCGTTCTTGAGATAGCTTTAGAGTTCCCATCTTTCTATCTCTAGTGATTTCCATACCAAGTATCCTAGATGCTGGTCCCAAATCCTTCATTTGAAACTCTTTGTTCAAACTTGCTTTCAATATGTTGATTTTCTTAATGTCTTTCGCTGCTACCAACATGTCGTCAACATATATTAGTAGATAAATCATATCCTCAATGTTTGAACCCTTTGTGTAGACACACTGATCTTTTGTGCATCTCTGGAAGCCTTGAGATTTCATAAACTCATTGAATTTCTGATTCCACTGTCTTGGTGACTGTTTCAAACCATATAGTGATTTCTTTAGGAGGCAAACTTTACCTTCATCTCCTTTTGCTATGAACTCCTCTGGTTGTTCCATGTAGATAATTTCATCCAACGTGCCATTTAGAAATGCCGTTTTAACATCTAGTTGCTCCAACTCGAAATCGTAGTTTACCACAATTGATAGCAAAATTCTGATTGACACATGTTTGACCACAGGTGCGAAGATTTCATTGTAGTCTACCCCTTCGATCTGCGTGAAACCTTTTGCTACAAGTCGGGCTTTGTACCTTGGATCTTCCACACCAGGTATCCCTTCCTTGTATTTGTATAGCCATTTGCATCCTATTACTCTCTGCTTGGCTGGTCTGGGAACAAGTATCATAGTCTCGTTTTCATCTAAGGAGACTTTTTCTTCTACCATTGCTTGTTTCCATTTCTTCCAATCTTTGCTTCGCTTAGCTTCAGCAACTGATTTAGGCTCATAGAGTTCAATACTTTCTGCACATGATAGTGCATAGGCCACCACTGATTCACCATCATCATATCGGGACGGTGGTCGTATGGTGCGCCTTCCTCTGTCTCTCGCTAGAATGTAGTCATCTAGACTTGTTTCTTCATTTGTCTCTGTTTCCTGGTCCGAGTCTGATTCCGCTGATGATTCTTTTTCTTCTGAATCTGAGTTTTCTCCACCTTGATTAGAACCCTCTGCATCCGTAGACAATACTCCACCTTGACCAGTGCTGTCTGCGTTAGGTTTCTGTGTAGATGGTCCTCGTATTAGGTTTGTACTGAACGTCACTTTCTTTGTCTTTGTTGGCTTTGTGACACTCTTCTGTTTCTGTCTGTTAAATAGCTTTTCCTCATCAAAAACAACATTTCGACTGTCAGTACACTTTCCTTCTTCTGGAATCCAGACTCTATACCCTTTTACACCTTGAGGGTATCCAACAAATATTCCTTTAACTGCTCTAGGGCTGATTTTATCCTGAACCTTATGAACATATGCTACACATCCAAATCGCCGTAGGTGCCCGTAGTCAACCTTAGAGCCTGACCACATCTCTTCAGGAATTTTGAACTTTAGTGATGCATTAGGTGATCTGTTAATTAGATAGACCGCTGTACAAGCAGCTGCAGCCCAGAAGCTCTTTTCCAAACCGGATTCAGCAAGCATGCATCTAATCTTGTCAGCTATAGTTCTGTTCATCCTTTCTGCAACTCCATTTTGCTGTGGAGTATAGGTGCACGTTTTGTGCCTTTTGATTCCTGAACTCTGACATAGTTTGTCCATTTGCAGGTTGCAGAATTCAAGTCCGTTGTCAGTCCTGAGGCACTTAATCTTCTTCTTGGTTTGGTTTTCAACCAGGTTTTTCCACTCCGAGAAGTGATCAAAGACCTCATCCTTGCTTCTCTGAAATCGTATCCATACCTTTCGTGAGAAGTCATCTATGAACGTGAGGAAGTACTTGCATCCTGACAGGCTTGGTTCATTCCAGACAGATCCCCATAAGTCGCTGTGGATGTATTCCAACACACTGGTAGATGTGTGTCTTCCCTCAGGGAAACTTTGCTTGTGAGTCTTCCCAAACACGCATTCCTCGCAAAAGTCTAACGTGTGTACTTCCTTCGAGCTCAGGTAACCTCCTTTAACCAAGAGATTCATATTTTTCAAACTCATGTGTCCCAATCTAGAGTGCCAACGGTTAGTTAGATTTACTTCAGTGCGTGCAACTGCTGCTTCACCTTTTACTACTGAGCCTTGCAAATAGTATAAGCCATCTTGATATTTTCCAGAGATTACTTTCTGTCCTTGTTTGTAGAAAGTAACTGTGAAATCTTGTCCTTCATATTTGCAGCCGTTTTTCTCTAGTTGGCCATAGGAGATGAGGTTTCTGCCCATGGTTGGCATGTACCTCACTTCACTCAAGATCACCGTTGAGCCATCAGGGTTTAAGATCTTAAGCTTTCCTATGCCTTTGACTTCACTGTGGGTGTTGTTACCCATCAAGACCTTTCCACCGTCTATCTCTTTGAAGTCAAACAGTAAGTCCCTCTCTGGAGTTATGTGAAAAGTACACCCAGAATCCAAAACCCATTCATCCTTTGGATCTTGTATACTGGCTGTCAGAATCATTGGCTGATTTCTCTCTTGTGCCAAATTTGCAGCTTCCGTCTGCTTGTAATTCTTCTTATCAGGACAATCTCGTTTGTAGTGTCCCTCCTTTCCACATGTCCAGCATTCACGAGGTTTCTGCGCGCCCCTAGGTCTCGACTTGGACCTAGCATCTTTGCTCTTGGGCCGGTTCTTCCAGTGAGGTGTAGTTTTCTTCTCTGTTCTGCCTCTGCTTACCATTAATCCCTCAGCACTCGACTTTGCTTTACCGATTAGCCCTGATTCCTTTAGCTCAACTTCTTTTGCATATGCTGATGATGTAACTTCTTGCAGGGTCAGAGTCTCTTTACCGTTGCCATATTTCAGAGTATGTACCAGTGAGTCGTACTGCTTAGGTAGGCTTGACAACACCTGCACTGCCTGATCTTCGTCGCTCACTGTGATGCTCAGACTTTCCAGATCATCAACCAATCTGAGAAACACATCCATGTTTTCCTCAATGCTTTTGTGCTCCTCCATTTTAAAACTAGCAAACCGCTGCTTTAAATATATCCGGTTAGGTAAGGTCTTAGTCTGATAGTCCCTTTCAAGTGCTTTCCATACTCCTAAGGCTGTAGCTTCCTTCATTACTTTCCTCAGAACCAGATTGCTAAGACTAGCGCATATCATATTCTTAGCTCTTTTATCTTTCTCCTTTTCAGTTAACTCACCAGGAGGAAGTACTGGTTTCTTCCCGTCTTCGTCATCCTTAAGTGCACCCTTTTCAGATGACGAACTTGACTTGTCCTCCATGAGGACACTGTCCAATCCAGAGTTCTCAAGCTGCATCTGCATCTTGAATTTCCACATCCCGAAGTCTCCTTTACCATCAAACTTCTCGACATCAATCTTGATTCGAGTGTTGTGCATGGTTACACACCAGATCTCCCTTATGTGATCACACCAACTTGCAGGTCAGAAACTGATACCGTATCCTCTGCTTCACCCGGTGCTCTGATACCACTTGTGAGGTATTTCTTTGTGACTTAACCTCTGTCCCAACTTATATCCTAAGTTAACCTCGATCAATTTGTAACCTTGATACGTTTGTTTGTTTTGTATGTAAAGACACAAGACAATTTGGTTACCCAGTTCCCTTATCGGTACGTCTGGGGAGAGACAGTGCTCTCAAGATTCACTAGTGTCAATGAAACAAGAGTTTACAATATGATGGCTTGTATTGTAACCCTAGATCTAACGTCTAATCTCCTCTTCTCAACAGGAACCAGAGAAGAGATTTCACCAACGCTAGAAAACACTGTAATCTCCTTGCAACACAACCTGATCAGCACTTGAGTATCTTCACCGCAACTCTCCTGCTTGTTGTTGATATTGCTTACTTCTTTGCCGTAAAACCCTAACCTTCCACTCTACGTTTCAGGTGTATTTAAAGGGCAATGGAGCTGCTGTCATGGGCTTCGTAGAAGACTTGACCCAAGACTTAATTGTTGAAGTCGTATGGGCTTTAACTCTTGAATGCAGCCCACTTGTTTTGGACCCAATAGAGTCTTGGCCCTCTTTGTCTGAATTGAGACAACCAAACCCTTCATGACAGCCTTAAGGGATGTATTGCTACACCATTTTGCGCAGACTTTATGCATCCCCATCTTCCAAATCTCGTTTCCTGCCATATCCATATGACAAACACACACAGTTTTGAGATTAGCCTTCACAAGAAACAAACAAACAGAGAACAAATAAAGAAAAAAAGGAAGCGGACAAGAGAGGATGATCACATACCTGTCCAACACCAGCAACCAGAAATTTACCGGATTTTGCAAAAGCCATGGAGTTCACAAACCCAGTCTGGAACATGATAAAATAAACATTGTGAGTTTACTACTTAAAAATTATTTAAAAATCTGGTGAAACCTGGAATCCGGCTACCAATTGAACTACTAGTTAACAAATATATAATTTTAAATTGTTCTTTAAGATTTTTCAGTTACATAATTAGAATCTGTTTTGTATTGTAAGTAAAAAAATATTTTTTTTTAGTTAAAAAAATAAAAAGATCATATGATTATGTCGATTATGCATCTATTAATAAAAATAGTTTATATGGTTTGATATTAATTTATTTTGTTATCGATAATCTATAAAAAAATATGTTTTACTTTTTATTTATTTTAAATTTAAATTTTATTATTCACATTAGATATTTAAATATTCAAGGAGTTTAACTCTAGATATATTTTTATTACATAGGCCTGTTCTTTTCTTGGACGCGGCGTCAGCTAGTGCGTCAGAGAAATATACACAACAAACTAGGAAAAATAAATGGTGGAGAAGAAACAAGTTGTCGCTGCGTTTACTTTTTACGAAGCCTGCCGGTGTTTTCCGCGACGTTCCTTGACGCTGTGTAAAATATCGGCAATTAAACGAGACTTTCCGTGACGCTGCGTCTAATTTTATAGTGGAAACGATGGCTGCCAGCGGTGTTCTCCACAAACTAGGATAAAAAGTCAGTTATAATTTTGGTGGCTCACTGCTGATACTGCGTCAGTGAAAAAAACAGGCCTATGTTGCAATTCTTAATTAGCTACAAAATATTTGTTAAATAGTTCTAAATTATTTTTTTTGTTTTAATATTTTGCATGTGAAATGAAAATAGAAATAAAAAACTAAAGTTATGTTTTTCCAAATGTTTTTAAAAACATAAAATATTATTCAACAGCTAATATATTATATAACAAAATTAACATATGATTAGTGATCCCATAAATTATCAACTCACTAAAACTAAGTACAAAAAAATCTTATTGAAATATTAAAAGAAAGGTAATTTAGATTACCTCCTCAACAAATTGGTTGAGATTATACACCAGAATGAACTGGGAGTGTGTCTTTCCACAAGTGGAAGAAGGAAGACGCACGGAGTAACCTCCGACGGAGAACACCAGATTTAACTGGAAAGGTCTCGAGACTTAATGCTCGGAAAGGGTACCAATATGGAGTCGAACCCAGGTGGGAAGAGCAACACAAGTGAGACTCTACCACTTCGAACGGGCTCGAATTGGTGGCAAATGCTCTATTTTAAGTGTAGTTATAATCACTTTTGTTTCCCGGTTTAGACAGTTCGCTTATTTATTTTGCCTTAAACCAAAAATAAATCTAAACCGAAATCCATGAATATTATTCAACAACACAAGCATGAGTCAAGTGCTCAGGTACTCTTAATGAGGCAAAAAGTGATCTACCATACTCTCATGTGATCTGCTATACTCTTATCTGTTTTCATACTCTTGAAGAATGTGGTTAATATCTAAAATACCCCCGACCAATTTAATGAATAAATTAATCGAATGTGGAAATGGAAAGAAATCGATCCACTCTATTCCCATCTCCTCTCCTCCACTCGCCCCTCCCGAGTCGACTCGGAATCGACTTGATCACTCCGATCATTCCCTCCCTCTTTGTTCTTCCTCCCAATCGAACTCGATCTCGTCGCTTGGATGCTGGATCATCGAGCTATTAATTCCGTTATACATGGTATGTATCTCACCATAGACGAACTCATAATTGAATGTCGGGAATCAAAGCTGATAACAATTTGGTTTTGAATTGGAATTGAAGACTCGACTCCAAATTTATAGTTTTAATTGAAAAATTCTTATTCATTTGGGTTTCATGAACTAATCGAGGATCGGAAAGGAATGATTGAATGTGAGGGTATTATGATGATTCAATCGAAGATTAGAGGTGCTTGCTTGCTTATCAGTACTCTATTTGGTTACTGACACAACTCTGTGACATGGTATAACCAAGTATAACGAAGTATAACTTTGATGGTGTAACTGTGTAACCAAGTATAACGTGAATGGTGTAACTGAAAAAACAAGTATAACTTTAAGTGGTTAAATGTTTTTATTGCAGACAATGTGTCCATTTTCGACGAACATACACTTTGATTATGATGGACATTATTCTAAGGATTGATATGATTATGAATGGATTCCAACCGATGCTCGTTTGTATGCTATATCCTTTAATACATCATCGTTGGAGGAGATCACTTATTCGTTGTTGAAAGAGAGGATATGCAGGAAGATCGGAATAGATCCGTTTACGAAGAGGCTCAATTTGGGTTACATTCCATTGGTAGTGGAACCTAAGAGGCAATCGTATATTTTGGATGATGAAGATGTGTTTGTTTATCTAACATCAGTGGATAGAGAGGAAAGGAGAAGTATTTTGCATGTGGAGGACATCGAAGAATTACAAATAGTTCAAATAACCGAGCAACTGTCGAGAGTTGGAGAGAGCTGTTGTAGTAGGAACTATTGTGAGCGTGAGAGTGGATATGGAGAAGAAGAAAATGTGGGAACAGGTTTGGAGGACGATGAACATCCCCACAAGAAACAGAAGAAGAGTATGTTGTAAACCTTTCGGTTTCAGTTCAGTTTTGATGTATGAAGTGGTCTAAATTAAGTTCTAAGCCTTTCACTTTCTGTTTTGATGTTTGCCTTTCACTTTCGGTTTTGGTGTTTTTATCATATGGGAACGTTTTGAGGTGAAATAAATTTTATTTGTGTGTTGTATAACTAAGTGAAACTGGTATAACTACGTTATGTAAACTGAATAACATGGTTGTAAACTCTAAAGTTTTTAATTTAATTTTATAAGTTATGGAAGTAGTACGCTTTTAGTTTATTAGTAGTGTTATGTTAATTATGATTTAATAAGAATTATTAAAATTATTAAAATTCCATCTCATTGCTCGTAGCAATTGTATAGGAAATACAATGTGTTGTCATAGCTTTATCGCTGAAACTGACTGAGTTAGATTTGATAACTCTATGGCACGAAATCAAGTTTATATGTACGTGATCGTATGGGAAATGAACTTAGGAAACATAATTGCATTGGTGTAACCACAAAATCATTAATTTAAGTAGAGTATAACTAAGATAAATAGAAATAATTAAAAAGTGCAACTTCGACGCTTTCTGTAAAACTGAGTACTTGGTGAAACTTACAACAGAAAAAACCCTGGGATTAATTTTCCCGCTCAGCTTTTCGAATTTCTAATTTCCCTCTTCCCAATTTACTAAAACCCCAGAATCGTTCAATCGAAGTATTAAACACCCATTTTTTAGGTTTTCCCCATTTGCTATCTTCATTTTCTCTCTCTTCCCTAAATCTCTCTCCTCGACCTCACTCCCTCTCCTCCCAAAAACCTAGATGTCCGCCGCTTCATCATCCACGACCGGTGGTCGGAGACGGGTACGAACTCCGGGGATACCTAGTGGGTGTTGGTGCGGGGTGGGCGTCACCGAGCTCATCTCCAAAAGCAATCCAAACCCATATCGCCGGTATTATCGGTGTCTCTTTGCGGCTTCACAGAGGGTACATCCGTTTGTTGTTTACATATGGAACGCTTATGAATCACGCTAACTCGTTTTGAAAAAAAAATCATGTAGCTCGAGAACGACAATCATGTCTTCAAATGGGTTGACGAAGCCTTCACCGATGAGATACAGCAGCTGGACTACCAAGTTCGAATACTCGAAGAAGAAGTTCAGAGTCTCAAAGCAACAATAAGGAACGAAGGAGATATCCGCGAAGGTCCCAAAAAGATGCCCATGATAAAGATATCAGGAGGTTGTGTTCTTCTTACCATCGTTTTAGTTCTAGGAATTATAATGTACAAAAAGTAATTGAAATTCCTAAGAGAATTCCAATTCCTAGAACTAACTGTTATTGCTAAGCTATGTTTTTTTAAGTTATGCGAAGTTGAACAACCATGTTGTTTGATCTATCGAAAAAGTGTCTATTATTTGAAGTTTATTTTTAGTATGTTAGACAATTGAGAAAGTGAAACTAACACAATATCGAGTCAATATCTGACCTATTTATACGAAAAAGTCGAACAGAGGATTAAGTTAAGCCAGAAGTTGGAACAAGGGATTAAGTGAAACCTAAAGTTGAAACAAGTGGGATTGAGTGAAACCAAAAGTTCAAACAAGTGAGATTAAGTGAAACAAGTTGAAACAACAATTTACACAAGACCTTCAATCCCATATTTTTGAACATAAGGGTCGCTGTTCAGTAGAGACTGCCTGAAGTCCTCAACCTCGGTCAAACGCGGATTGAACCTGAAGTCTGAAAGTCCACCTTCGGTCTGAAGCCATAGATCAGGAGCCTCAAATAAATCTGTATTAATGTAAATGCTTTTAGTAAACGTTTTAGTCCACTATCATATTTAAAACTAGCCACAGAAACTACACTTACTCCAACTCTTGCAGACCTTCCACATCTTAAGGGCCACAATCACCTGTCCACCTTCCACATTTTCAAGACCATCCCGGAAGGCATAGGCCTGCTTGCCAGTTGCCACACATTTAATCTGGCTGTCACTATTCAGAATAAGAGATTCTCAGAATAAAGAAAACGTGTGCCAATTACAATATAAATAAACTTTGCTTGGATCATATGTTGCTTTCTACTTACATGTTGTCCCTTATGTAAAAAATCATCCTTGGTCTTGCAGGGTCATCGAAACGGGCTTCCGTATTGAAGACCACTCCAATTGTATCTACCATATAAGTGTAACTCAACTAAATCAGTTCGTTTCACTTAGTTTCACTTACATCTACCAAAGTTCTGAAACTAAATATGTGACTATATGTGAATATATTTATTTTAGCAGCATTCATACCTATGGGATAGTTTCGTTCCTTGTGGGACATGTGAGGGATTGCATGGATGTTCTTGAAGTCCATGAAAAGCCGATTGTTCAGAGGATCGATCATGCGGACTTGTGTGAGTCGCGAAGCAGTTAGTCTGAACCGAGAGTTAGTTGCATTGAAACCTACACAGGAACGTTCAACTCCTACCCGAAAGATTTCCACCCATTCTCCCTCCCTGTTTTTGAGGCCTCTAAAACTTTCATAATCCCCATAAACGGTCATCTCCATCTTGCACCCCTACATAAATAAAGTACAAGGATCAAGTTAAATGATGATGAAAAACTTGAGAGATGATGATGAAAAACTTGAGAGATGATGAAAATCTTGAGAGATGATGAAAAAACACTTACATCTTCATCTGCTAGGACATAGGAATAGAAAGGCATAACCCTGTTGGTAACCGAGGAATAGAGAGGGTAGACCCTGTGTATTTTGACTCTGAAACGCCAAGCCTTGACGTCGGGGTTATAAGAAGCCTCGGAAATCTGGGAAAGCTTATTGTAGAAGTCTGTCATCTTGTTGAATAGAGATGAGAGAATTTGACTCAGAGATGAGAGAAGAGAAGATAGAACTCGGATATGAGATGAAATGAGAGAATTTGCAGAGTTGGAGTTTAACTACAACTAAATGCAATGGTGATGATTCTAGACGGTGTAGTGTTGTGACGTTTCACGTTTGGTTTCAATGCAAGTGTAGTGTAGAGTCGCGAGGGGTTGCGAGTGTAATGATTATTATTAGAGACTTTTTCAATCGATTAATTACTCTCTCATCTGTCCATCAATACCATTAATTACTGGATTTTTCTCAACCATTTTTATGATCTCTTTTATTGCTTGCTCAGTAAATAATCCATAATATTATATTTATTTTCAAAATATAAAACAATATAATACCTAAATTTTTTAATTTTTACATAGTTCCATATATTTACACTATAAATTCAATATAATTTTACTTAGTTTCATAAATTTAGACAATTAATATCAGTTAGTTTCACTTAAACTGTCAGAAGCGTGCGTGAGAAGTCGTGTAGCGTTGCAAATATCAAGGGTCACGAAGCTTTGGTCATAAATCAGGTCATAAATCATGAAATGACAGATTTTTCTCAAACTAAATATTTCAATTATTATTTCTTAGTTTTCTCACCTAATGTTTTTTACATAGTTTCATTTATTCAAACACACCTATTTTTATTCAAACATACCTGTTCTTATTCCCTGTACTTGCAGTGAAAAGTCGTGTCTTAAGCCGTCTATCAAATTACACCCTTAAGTGGGATAGTAAATGCAATCTTATCTCTATTATAAATAACACGTAAATCTTTCCATTTACTCGATTAAACGAATATCTCTCAAGTTTTTCATCATCCTTGTACTCTATGTCGAACTTCTACTTGGAATCTGTCCCTCTTTCCATCCTCCATAAGATTCTCTCAAAGGTAGCAACAAACCACATCCGGGACTTCGGTAGTGCTAGAATTGCTTTCTCCGGGTTCAATCAAATAGGCAGAGACGACTACTTCTACCAATCTGCTAATCTCTTTGGCTTTAATGATTGGATTGAAGAGGTTAATGCTGTAAGAACATTCCGACTTAGGTGCTACCAAGCCGGTAATCCAGAGGCCATCTACCTACGAGGTATGCATGAGTTCTTTCAACTTCATTTACTTGATAAAGGAATAGAGAAAATCCGTCTTGCTGCTGAGAGAGGATTGGAGTTGGCCAAGTTTGTAGATGGAATGCTGAACTTAGCGTTTAGTGTAGATGATGGAGGGTTGTTTCACAATTATCCTAACTTTAGTCGTGAGTTTGTTCATCGGATGAATTGCATGATCAAGACTGTTTTACCCACAGGCCATTGGGGTTACGAGAAACCTCAAGAGTTTATGTCACTACTTGAAAGAATAAAGAATCCCATCTTCTCAAATGATTGCTGCCGCTCCTCCGCAATAGAAGAACCGGTGTTTGTAGTCTCCTATAATGGATCAACAACACAGTGGAAGTGCGATCGTTGTTTCTGGCAATGTGAAGTTTGGGACTTCTGCAATGAAATTCACTTGATAGCTGCCAACTGGCCAATTGAAGATTAGTTGTGGTGTTTATTTCTCGAGTTTATGGCATGTAGTTTTATCTACTTTCACTATGTTTGACTTAATGTAATGTCTCTAGTTTCAATCATCTAGTTTCTCTCTATAAACTAATCTTTGTATATTTTAACTTCAATATATCATTAAAAAATTAACTACATTTATACTTTTATTTTAACAAATAAACTTCACTAGCCATTTGGAGATTAGTTTTATCAACTTTTACAACATTTTTACTTTTTACAACATTTCTACTTTTATTAAATATGTACAACATTTCTAAGTTTGGCCAAAATCTATTTATAGCATATAAACTATTTTTTAAATTCAAAATTCAATAAATATATCAATAACAACAACTCTGTCCAAAAAATAACATAATAAAACATTTGAAATCTAAAAATGCGATTTAGTTAAATTTAGTTCAACTTAGTATTATATACAGAATATTGTTGATGATTTATTACGATGTACAGTTTCACCAATATTTACAATCACACCAATTCTTACAAAGATTTCGAAAGTTATAGAGAAAGATATCTGAATTTCATAGATCGGGTCTGGATGGTCCGCGAAATGGTCCTGGTTGGGTTGTAATTATGCAAGTTTCTATTGGTCATGTGGTCTTTTAATAAATTTTCGTATTTAAATAAAGAATTATTTAATTCTAAATTTGGGCAGTTTCGGGCAGGAGCATCACAGCTCTTTTTTTTTCGGGCAGGAGTACCTGAGCGTTTGATTCCACAAGCATGCTCAAACACGCAGAGACAAAAAAAAACACAATCATCCCCACAGATAAAACAGTACGCAAATACAACCAGATTCATTACAAAAAAAGAAGCAACTATGTGATCCACCAGCTAAAAGTAAACATAACCATATCTTCAAAGGAAGACACATCTAATACCGACCGATTAAAATGAAGTCATCATCATCAAGCACCTGAACATCTCTCTCTCCTACAAAATGCTCCCTTCCGATCTCCTTCAGCAGTACAGTATAACTAGTCATGGTGTCGTCTTTTGAAACTAGACTCCGTATCTAGGTACAGTACAGTCTTTATATAAATGATGTAATTCTCCATCTCTTTGTATCATCAGAACCTCAAAAACGTTAAAGTTCTTCTCTCTCTTGTATTAGAAAAATTGGGTACAATAAAACAAACAAAAAGGGAGCAAAAACTTTAAGAGCTGAAAAGACTTGCAATAGCCATTACATAAACTGAGTCTCAAAAATATAATTCTTTAAACCAACTCCCAATGAAATCTTTATGACAGCCTTAAGGGATGTATTGCCACACCATTTTGCGCAGACTTTATGCATCCCCATCTTCCAAATCTCGTTTCCTGCCATATCCATATGACAAACACACACAGTTTTGAGATTAGCCTTCACAAAAAAACAAACAGAGAACAAAAGAAAAAAACAGGAAGAAGACGAGAGGATAACTAACTACATACCTGTCCAACACCAGCAACCAGAAATTTACCGGATTTCGCAAAAGCCATGGAGTTCACAAATCCAGTCTGGAACATGATAAAATAAAACATTGTGAGTTTACTACTTGGTGAAGTGACTCTTTGTACTAGAATGAACAAGCTCTTAACCACTCTCTGTACTGTTCTTTCTATTAACCACTCTCAGAAACAACAGATGCATGAACATAACACAAGAGTAAAGAAAATTTACCAGTGGAAGCTTGAATAAAGGTCGAATGGCACTTGGTTCAACAGCCATCAAATGCACAAAACCATTACCAGCTCCAGATGCAGCAAGGTCACTACCTCTGCAAACAGCAACTGAACTGACCCAAGAACTCGTGGAAGAGTTATTATACTCCACATTATCATGATCACCATTTTCTGGTTTACAAAAAAAAAGAACAAAGCATCATGAATCTCTGTAACTAAGATTAAATTGCATCAGAGAGAAGAGGAAAGGGAATTTTACCATTAGTGGCGATTCCATCAGCAATAACGGAATGTGCATTCTTGAGGAGAAACACCGGTTTCTTTTTTAGCATTCCCCAAAGTGCAACAGTTCCGTTGTCCGAACCAGACAGGTACTCAGTATCACTGATGAAACAGCAGCTCTCAAGAGAAGATGCAGGTGCACGGTATATCGTACGGCTTGCCTCAGGCATCTGTCATCACATTAACAAGACTTGCTAAAATACAGAATAACAGAAACCACATGATGATGGCTACATACAGCTCCCACAATAGTGTTTCATATTTACCTTGTGTAATAGCATGGTTCTATCTCTTCCAACAGTAAGTGCACGCTCCTTCCTTAGCGCATCAATGGCTAGGATCTCATCCTGGTGTCCAAAACTGTCTTGCACAAAAGCTTTATCTTCTACATTCCAGGCCTTGACACTTCGATCAAAAGAACCAGAGTAGAGTTCTGCAGTCCCGTGTCTGAAACATAAGCAAGAAACAGTGTTCCTGTGACCTGGAAAGGCCTGCAAACACATAAAAGCTGAGACTTGACGGAAGAAACCACAAAAACAAAACAGGATTATATCATTTTACCTGAACATGTTCTCTGGTACGAACGTCCCATATATGAACATGTCTATCAACTCCACCAGTCGCCAAGTAACGACCATCAGAACTAACAGCTAAAGCAAGAGACTCTCTGCTGTGTTTTTTACTCCTAGGCTCCCTCACTTTCATCCCATGAGACTTCAGAACTTCATCACTAGGCCATTTGTATTTGTCAGTTTTACCAGAAGATACATCCCAGTGGACAATAGTACCGTCTTTGGAAGCTGAGAACCCTCTAGTGTCGTCATCAGAGAGAGCAACAGATACAACAGATTTTCGGTGCTTGACAATAATACTAAACTCATCACTACTCAGTGGCTCCTGAACACTGGATAAAAAAGAAAAGGTTTAACCTTTATCAGTATAACCAATCTACAGACCTAACAAATGGTAAAAACTAAATTTAATCAGCTTCCTAAACACTGTCTGCCCATAAATCCTAATACGAAACCCATCAATACTATGTGGCTCCTGAACACTGATTCATGTAAAAGGTTTAAACTTTATCAGTACAACCATTCTTCAAACCTGACAAATGGTAAAACATCACTAACTTGCCTCACAATTCAATCAGTTTTCTTAAACAGTAAAAATTTAATTCACCAAAGTTCATTCATTATCTTATTTTCTGCTTAACAATAATACAAAACTCATCACTACTCAATGGCTCATGAACACTGAATCATACAAAAAGACTTAAACTTTGTTATATAACCAATCTTTAAACCTAACAAATTACAAAAAAAAGATCACAATCAATGGGTTTTCTAAAACACTGTCTGCCTATAAACCCTAGTACGAAACTCATCACTACTCAATGGGTCATGAATACTGAATCATTCAAAAAAAAGACTTAAACTTTATCAGTAAAACCATTCTTCAAAACCCAACAAATGATTAAAAAAAAGTCACTAACTTGCTTCCACAATTCAATCGGTTCTCTAAAACATTGGCTACCCATAAACCCTAATTCACCAATTCATTACCTGGATGCAATAGCTCTTCGAACCCTACCACTATCCTCCTGCTGCTTCTTCATCAAAGTCTTGACAATATCACCATCATAATCCTCATCATCCTCATCGTCTTCGTCATCATCACGTTCTTCACGCTGCTTCCTCTGAGCTTCCCTCGTTCGCAGCAGATACGCCTCAGCTAACCTCTTCCGCTTCTCACCAGCCGTCTCATCTGCAAACTCATCCTCCTCCTCAGCTACATCAGCTTCTTTCCTATCTTCGCCGTTAAAGCCGTTCTCTTCGGCGTCGGAGTCGATAGACTCGATGTCTTCGTCGTCGTAACTGACTTTCCTACGTTTCTTGGTCTCCTGCTCGAAGAAGGGATCCGAATCGTTCGAACCCTTCTTGCCGCCTCTCTTAAAGCCTCCACCTTTCGGGTACTTCATTCTTTTCTGTCTCTGTCTCTCTGTAGCTCAGTGAAAGCAAGGGATGTAGATTAGGGTTTATGGTTTGGCTTCAGGGTTTAGCGGCGATGGCGAAGAAAGAAAGACGATTTTGTTGGTTTGGTCGGAAAGTTGACAACTTTAAAATCTTGCCCCTTTGTTACAAAACCTAGGTTTTCTTCAGGAACCGGGTTGACCTGATGAACCGGCCCATTAATGGCTAGTCTACATTGAGCCCATTTAATAATTTTATTCAGCGAACTTTGGGCCTCTTTAGTTACATAAAAATAGCCGAAGACTAACCGGGAACATCCTAAACGTTGGAAAACAGCCCTACTTAACGTAGTTTTGATCTTTAAATTTCTTGTTGTGTTTGTTTTAAGCAGAACAAGGTAAATTTTTAGAGAAATTACCTAGACTAATTCTAATCATTCTACTAATTACTAGGATAAAGCACATTAGTCTCTAATTACTAGATTAAAATTTAAAACAACTAAATTTACCAAAAACCAAACCTTCTAAACATTAACCACAAGTTTGCCATTCTAATTTAATAAAAAATAATATAGTAATACAAAATAAAAACTAATAAAATAAAAAGAAGAAAGCATTCGTCGTCTCCAACCTTTTGTGGTCTTCTTCTCCTTACGCAGACAAAGCCTTCGTCGTCTCCATCTCTGTCTCTGCCGTTCGTCGACTCCATCTCTGTTTCGTCGTCGAGACCTGAACTCCGCCGTTCGCCTGGGTCACAGCCTCAACTCCGCCGTTCGTCATCTCCATCTCTGTGTCGACCTGAACTCCGCCGCTAGCTTGTGTGACATCTCTGCCATCAATTCCAAGTTAATTGAATCTGTAAGTCCTCATTTTTGCGGATCTAGGTTGTTGTTATTAAAGATTGATTGATTAATCTTATGATGAAATTTGAGAACCCTAATTCCCAATTTGAGAAATTGAATTTATTTTTCTCTGTGTTTGCTTGATTTTGGAAACCTTTAATCTGTAATTCTCTTAATGCGAGGACAGTAAATTTATGTTAATTTCAAATGGAAGAACTCTCATACTGTGTTATTTCTACCATTACCGAACAAGAGCACACTTTATCAAGTTAAGATAGATATGCATCCCCATTGAAGTTGGCATTGACCTGATATTCTCGCCCTTAACAAGTTAATATTGGCTCATTGCACCAATTTGGTTGTTCGACCACCACATTAAGGATAAGTTTAGTATCACTCACTCCTAAATATTTCCCTACAGTTTCGACAACTTTATTCTTGGTTTCTGATTATTTTGCTGCTAAGCCTACTTCTTGATACCTGACACTAATGGTCTTTTGTGTAGGAGGCGCAAACATATGCTCAGGAGAACAGTCTTTTCTTCATGGAAACTTCAGCAAAAACCGCAGCTAATGTCAAGGAGATATTCTATGAAATAGGTGAGCTATATCGCTACACTCTGAGATTCAAATTCAAACAGTGTTTTTATTTTTGCTTCTAGTAGTACTAAATACTGTTATACCTTTTCTCTTTTGACTGGGACAGCAAGAAGGTTACCGAGAGTGCAACCAACAGAAAACCCAACAGGAATGGTTCTACCAGATAGGGCCATGGATATGGCAGTGAGTTCATCTTGTTGTGATCAGTTATATGTAATGGAATACACTTCCCTTAAAGGGGACCTTCTGGTCAGTCAATATTGAGTTATGGACTTCTCTGTTTTGCATATCTTTGCTTTGTGTTACTTCTGTGAATACAATGAAGATATTTCATATTGAGATATGATGTTTACCTCATATTGGAACTATGTATCCAATGGTCAAATCACCAAGTATTTTCAAGTTGTACGAACTCCCATAGTTAAGATAGATATGCATCACACATAGCCGAACGTTCTCGAATTTGCAAAGATCCAAGAATGCATGAAACTGTCTATCATTTCCTATTTTCACAGGTGGTATGTTGATGCTTTGATTGTGTAGATTCTGCTTTGGAATAAGGTACCTCAGTTCCAAGTCGTTTTCTGCAAAATCATCTCCATAATCCTCAAATATGATCTTCACAAAATCCTCAAATCGAGTGTCCTCATATGCAGCAACTATTATGCTATCTATATCATTATCTACTTCAAATAACCACTTAGTTTTCTCAACTTTCCACTTCCCCGAATCATGTGCTCCATTATTCTCCAATTAACGTGAATTAAAAGATGTTGTAGATTTCCATGAAAGTAGATCCAAAATTTATGAATGAGAGGTAAGAGGAAGAAGAAGAAGACGACAAAGAACGTAAACCTAATTGGAAAGGTGGTCTAATATGATTTTTAAACCAGAAGTTTAAATTAATTTAAACCAAGAACAACTTGATTTAAACCAAAATTTAAAATTAATTAAAACTGATTTTAATTAAAACTAAACAGAAATATTTGTCCACTTAACCACAAATTCGGGTGGATAAATCTGCCAAAATAAGTTTGTGTTAATCTGGTAATTAGAATTTATTTTAAAAATCTGCCGCCAAAGATGGCAATTTAAAAAATCGGCCACCATATGAAAATAAAAATCGACCGGATATTTAAATCGAACAAACATATCTGCCATAAAAATCTATGTCTATTACCTATTAAAAGTCGGCTGAACGTAAATATAAATCGGTTGTAAAAATCTAATCGATAAAATATAAAACTGCCACTTTAAAAAAATCTGTCACTTCATTCGATAGATTAAAACAAATAAATCTATTGATAGCATCAAATCGGACAGATAAATCAGCCATCTCAAAAAAATTTGCTGTGACTCAAAAGTCTGCTACCAAGTAAACAGCAGATTTAAATTTAACAGCAGGTTTAATTAACAGATTTATATTACGACAGATTTGTTTTTTTGTTAAATAAAACTGTCGTCGAGAATTTTTTTAAAATTTAAATGGCAATTTGGTAATATACCTTTTTGATCACAACTATAAAAAGGGTATTTTTGACCATAAAAATAATTTAGTAATTTTAAATTTTTAAGACTTATTCTAGTAATTACTGAAGTAATTTGCCTCCTTCTAGTAAACTTCCCAAATTTTTATGACGATTCTTCTAGCCGAATCATCAGTAAAGGCCTGCTTTCTATAATTTTCAGAATAATCACAAACTTTAACTCAAAAGTAAAACAATAACATATCCTTCAAACTTCTATAAAGTTAAGTACTTGTAGAAAGACAATAAACCATTTTGCAAAATCAAAAGAAATTCTTACCAAGGTCACTTAAGACAAGGACAGTGAAAACTACATAGATACAGAACTGCATAGATAGGTTATTAAAGTTCTCACCGAGGGTCATCATAAAGTATCATATCAATACATGTCGTAGTCATAATTGTCAAAGTCATAGCAATTAAGGTGGTCGTCTTCATCTGAATCCATATCAATAACCGTTGCATTAATAGGATAATCATGAGTTGAGTCATTAGGGTGTCTCACAACTTTGATCCTCTCCGAACACCTCTTTTCCAACTCCCTGTTTGAGGTGAGTTTGGTCAACAGAAAATAAAAGAACTCAAGAGTGGGATGAATAAAGACGTTTTATTAGAGTCGGAATAACGAGGGTACAAGAGTAAGAAAGCCGGCTAGTCGATGCTCGGAAAGCTCCTAGGCGGAAGTACAAGAGAAAGCGGCGAGATATAAAGAGAGTAATGGAAACCCTAATCTAGCCGCAAGTCTGTGTGTCTAAGTGGTCATCCCGTTCCTTCCTGTCCTCAACTCCTTATATAGTCTCTTAGGTCGGTTAGCTTTGACCTAATTCGTCCTCTTCGTTATGGGCCTTTTGTCTTGCAGGCCCAGTCGGGACAACTGTTCGGCCCGAGCTGCTTGGTCGCTGTCTTCGGCTGCTCGTCCTCTATCCAAAGTGGTCACGAGCCGGGTCGCGACTCGTCGGGAGCCGGCTTCGAGCCGATCATCCTTTGAGCGATAGTAATGGGCCTCCTGTTCGCTGCCTTGTGGGTGGTGACAATCCATCCCCAACAGTAAGTCCCCCTAGTTCGTTGTCGAGTCGAGCAATCGATCGCAGCGAATTAGTTAGTTAGGACTCGAAGAATAGGAGGTTCAATCTTTTGATTCCCTAATTTCAATGAGGGACCGCCGATGGAGAGGTTTTTTTTTTGGGTTTCTCAGACGAGTAACCGATATGCCGTATGCTCGGTATCTCAGGCGGGCCCTTCTAAAACCGTCAAATTGATTGGGTTTGGTTTGTGATGTGACATTCGAACCGTCATCGGTTTTTGATCGAGAAGTCGAAACGTCACTAAGGTTTTTGTCGAGGAGTCGAACCGTCGCGTTTGGGGATGACGCGCGAGCCCACCGACATGCCCAATTAGGCCCGCGTAGGGTTAATGATGGCGCCTCGTAGGAAGCGCGTTCCCCCTCTCAATAAATAGGAGACTTCTTTCGAGATCTCTCATTCTTCTCTCAGTTATCAGGTACTTTCTCTCTCTATCCTTTCTCTCTCTAACTTTTGCTCTCTAGTTAAGGTCCCTTACTCGGTATGTCGACGAGCAAACGACTCTCTCGAGAACAGAAAGGAAAGATGACTGTGGATATGGTTGGGTCCGACAGCGATCTAGAGACAGTCCGCGGATCCGACGGTAGCGCGGAGGCAGCTCATCGCGAGGCGATGATGGATACGGAGAACATGAGTAGGAATGAGCGAGTGCTCGTCTCGGAGGCGATGGTCGCATCTCGTGGAGATGACGATGGCCATGACCCGATTACCGAGTCGATGGTCCCCAGCTGTTATTATCCGGACGGAATCTTCGAGGATCAGCGCAGACTCGACCCAGAACGAATTCGTCCCTAGGTAGTGGAAGGGCAGGATTGGCCAAACGTCGAGCCAACCTGGTCCACCTTTAAGTCGGTATCGAGGCTTCTGTGGAAGCGTAAGGCATTCGGTGTCACATTCATTATCCCCAGGGAGGACCAGAGGCCTTGGTCTCCTCCGAAGGGATACCAGTGCGTGTACGAGTCGTATTTCAAAGGTGATACGAAGCTGTGGTTCCCGATTCCTCGGCTCGTTACCGCCTATACGATGCGCCGAGGAGCCGCACTTAGTCAGTTCCTGAACGGAGCTTGGCGACTAGCGGTCGCGCTGGTGGTTATCGGGGCGGAGGCCGGCGTTGCTCTCAACGTTCGAGCATTCGAGGAGTTGGTCTCGGTGAAGATACATCAAGGCCTGATCTCGTTGAAAATACGTCCTAATTACAACGTGGTGACGGGCTACCCCACCAAGACGAACAACTGGCAGCGATCGTATTTTTACGTCAAGTCCGATCGGGCGGCATTCGAGGAGCCGTTGAAGACTGGCTACCGTGTTCTATGGAACAATGAGATTGGTATAGAATATCGATTGGTCTTTCATTGTTTTGCGCGTCTGAACCTTGTTCCTTTGTGCCTTTGCAGTTCCTCATTCGAATTCCGAGCAATACGAGGAAGAGTTTTTGGAGAGTGCTCGGGTGGTTGCGTCTCGGAAACAAGATCATTGGGACAACTTTTCCTTCAGTAGGATCCGTGAGTCGGCTGGTCGGATTAGACAACGTAAGTCTTTCGGATCTTTCTCTTTTACTCGGTCCCTTTTAGGAGATCTTAACTTGTTTCCAATTTGTCTTGCAGAGGTTTGGCGTTCGAACACGATTCCTATCATCACTAAGAGGTCGAAGAGGATTAACTTGTTCAACAAGGACGAACAAAGGGAGATAAACCGAGCAAGAGCCATGAGGGAGTTGCCGGATTTGAGCTTGATCGTCGAGAATCAGCTAGGGTTCATGGAGCCGGATCAAGCTGCAAACACGGATTCTCCCGATCTGGGGGACCCAAACGTGACCGAGTTAGATGTCGAGACTCGGCTCGCGGGGAAGAAGAGCAGCAAGAAGAAGAGACAGGAGCTCGCAGCTTCCGAGGAGAGGCAGCCTGAGGAGACTTCTGCAGGCGGAGATACCGAGCCGGAGAAGAAACGGGCGCGAAAGGATCCCGTCGAGGCTCGAGCTTCCTCTGTGGAGGAAGGAGAACTCCGAGCCTTGGAGCCGAGTGGCGGTTCCCACGATGGTGGTGTCCCGGATCTTTCTCTTGGTGGCGATCGAGCAGAAGGAGCCCAAGAGGCTTCTTCGAAGGCAAAGAAAAAGAAGAAGTCGAAGAAGAGCAAGAAGAAGGACGCCGGCGGGTCCTCGGAGCAGGAGGTGGCGACAGATGCTGAGCAAGGAACTTCAGAAGTTCCGACTGCTGTTACTTCTGCTGAAGAGACAGCAGCGCGCGAAGATGCGGGGGAACCGAACAAGCCTCCCCTGAGAGCTCCGCAGGAGAAAAAGGATGCGCCGAAGAAAGTCCAGGGATTCTGCCCGGATAAAGTTGATTTCATCTACAAGCGCGATACCCCCTTGTTTGCAGCAACAAGGAATGCGCTCGCTTCGTCCGACAGGTTCGAGGGAGTTCCGATCATCTTCCGCTCGTGAAGGACCTTGTCTTCCAGAACGATTACACCTTTGCTGCCGGCTCTTCGGTCAGGGTAAGGGCGAATCTCTTGCCGTGCACGTTCCTCGTCTCCTTCTGACTACCTTTTTATTTTTTAACTCTTTGGATGTCGTGTTGTAGAGCCAAGGAGACTGGAACGTAGTCGTCGGTAAGTACGACAAGGCGCTGAAGGAAGCCTACGCCACGATCGATAGCCAGAGGCGCAACGGCAAGGAAGCGACCCGTGCCTTGGAAGACATGCTGCGCAAAAAGGATGAGGCGGTTATTCGGGAGGAACTCTTCCAGAAAGAGGCTGCCATGAACAAAGAGCTGAAGAGAGCTCGGGAACTGGTCAAGAAACTGGAGGGGGAGAAGGCCAAACTAGCAGGCGACAAGGAGACCCTTGAGAAGAAGATGGCTGCTGCCGACTCGGCGCACTCCAAGGAGATGGACCGTCTAAGGGATTCGCGTCGTTACGAGGTTACTCATGAGCGAATCCGGGTAATGGCGGCGATGCATGGGAAGTGCGCCGTTCGTTTCAAGAGGATCCAGGATCGGGAGACTCGTCGCGATAAATTTGAAGACGCGCGGTGCATGCTCGGTCAGGCTCGAGGGATGAGGCGTTGTCTCGAAGGGATGAAGGCAACAGGTAAGAACATCCCTCAGGAGGACATCGATACCTACGCCGGGCTAGAGAAGCATTACGACGCTGAGATGAAGCGTTTGGACGTAGGCGAGCTTCCAGAGAAGGACCTCTCTCTGTCTCCTCTTGTGCTCGAGTCGCGGTTCGTCATCCAAAAGATTTTGGATAGAGTCGACAAGTACGGATCGAACAGGGATTTGCTCGATTCTGAAGCCGCCAAGGCTCTTCGCACTCCTCTCAGGGAGCAAGGGGATCGATCCGAGGGACCATCAAAGAGTCTTCTTGAAACCATCCAGTCTCACACTTTCCAGCGTTTTCCAATATCTTAATCGCGCCTAGCCTTTGCAGGATTGATGATGTCAATTCCGAAGGAAGCTCCGACCAGTTTATAAATCTTCCCTTTTTCATCACCGGAGTCAGAGACGATGACGGAACCATGGAAGAGGAAGAGGAAGAAGCCATTTTCTGTGATGGTCAGGTTTGTCTCTCAAGTCCAAGATTAAATAAAGAATGAAGTGAAGTAGCTTCAACTTTCAAGACTAGCATCATTACTCAGTAACCAACGGCCATTTTCTCTGATAGGCAAACTCTATCAAGTCCATTAAATAAGGGAGTTCAACTTTCAAGATTCCAATATCCATTACTATCAAACACTCAACCAACGGCCATATTTTCTGATGGTCAAATTGTTGTGATTCCATTAAATAAAGGAATGACGTTGTTTTCAACTTTCAAGACTCTTGTTCGAGTCCATCACTATTGACCTGACCATTTGGTCCTTCATGCTATTACATATCAACAACTTTAACTTACTAAGATTGGGGTTTGACGGCGGCCAGTTAACGTTTAGATCAAAATATTGTAATTTTATTTCACAGCCGTGCGTGGAAAAGTGTCAAATAACAAAGGGTTGTATGCATTAAAGAGAACAATGTAACAAACTTAGAACATCTTTTTGTCAAATATGTAAATTTGTATAAATATGAGAGCTGGTTGTAAGGCCATCTGCATTGAAAGCTTTTGTGGAGAGTTCACAGCATTCCCAAGGAAAAAAAAATATTAAAATAAGAGGAGAGGATGAACTTGTGCTCGTGTGCCTTTTGCTAGTGAACCGGTTCATGACTGTTTACGCGGGTCCCACGATATGTGGCGGCCCGTGACTGGTTCAATTATATATATATATATATATATATTTTTTTTTTTTGAAAAAAAGTCAAACAGAAAAAAAAATAATAAAAAAATGTTTGGTGAACTTTCTTCATGGAGATCACTAATGCAGATGCCCTAAGTGCTTACAAAAGGGATTCTACGGAAAAAAGGATACTACTATAATGGGTTCCGGAAAATAATCAACAATTATGTTTACGAAAAGGTTTTTAATTTTTTTTTCTCTTTCAAATCTGTCTTATTTGTCTTATTGTCACTATTTTCGTAAGTAAAAAGCTTCCGGAAATTTTCTTAAGACATCCGCATTGCAAAGTTTTTAATATATTTCTTGTAAATTAACTAACATCAGTGGTTTACTTTCGATCTGAAGTCGGACTCACAAACCCGGTAATTAATCCAATTTAGGCTTTAAAAATATCCACTAATTAATTAAAACTCGATAAAACCTGTTAAAAACCCTTAAACCTGGTAATTCGATTACAGGTTGAACTACCAGGTGAACCGGTGAATAATTTTTATTTAGTTTTTTTAGGTTTTTGATTATTTTATTAAATATGTTTTGTATTCCAAAATGTTAAGTTTTTACTTATAGTTTTTTTTAGTTTTCTCAATTATCATTTTCTTTGCTTCCACATTTATTTTATTTCACTGTCATCTTTTTAAAAAAAAATACCTATTTTTCCTTCATGAATAGCATTTGTTTTAGCCTTCTAGGTTCTAACTTATATCATATAAACTATATTTTTTATTTTTAGTGAATCACATGATTTTATTTTGCTTTCTTAATTTTACATATTTCTAAATAAATAATGTTTTATTGTGAATCAAATTCGTTAGTCTTGTTCAATTTTTAAAAATCATATATAATGCAGACAAAAATATTGTATTGTGATATTTAGATTTTGATGAAGATTTCATTATGCCACCTAAAAATAATATAGTAAGCGACTGTGAGGGGTAAAACTCACACCTAGATTTTAGATCAGGTTTATGTTTAGAAGAGGTTAGGGAAAGATTATCGCGGCTGAATCCCGTAAGAACTTGATGAATGAACTTTGATTTGTATTGATTTATAGAAATAAGATGGTTACAAAAGATGATCTTTGATGAATATAAAGATCACGAGAGAATTACAAATAAGAATGTTTCAATGAATGTTGAGTAAAAATATGAGTCGGATCGGATCCTTTTCTTGATCTTCGACCTTCCTCTTTTATAGCCTTGCGCTCCTTTAGGTTATCTGCAACTGATCTCCGAGATCCTCTCCACTTGAGGTGGAATCCGCAACAGCTTCCCCTTGACCGGGTCCTGCGCTTCTTCTGGTTGTGACGTGAGCTTCCTCTTCGTCGTGACCTCCTTAACGATCCCTTAGCTCTCAGCCTCGGCTTCAACTTAGCTCTTCTAGGTACCGAATTCGTGAATGGGCCAGTCGCGGCCTGTTTCCATCCTTTACCGTTCAGCAATCAGCTATCGGGCCATATTTGGGCCAACAGTTGCCCCCAGCTCTCGAGATGAAGTTTCGTTATCCTCGGGAGCTAAACCTAGCCGCCCAAGCTAGATTCTCTTGTTGAGATCATGATTACTAGCTATCTCAACCACATTTATTTCATCTGATCGAACGGCTGCGAATTTTCTTTGATTATATCGACGGTTTGGATTAATAAGAGTTTGAAATATAGTTTCCGATTTTCGAGACGTGATGGGATATAAAGCTGAGAGTATTAACTCCAAGTCTCTCCACTTCTCCACGCCTCCGACGGTTTCCAAGGTAACTTCTCCTTCTTCCTCTATTTTACAGCACGTTTTTCTTTTTTTTTTATCTCTGTTTCCGATCGATTTTCATCCCTAAGTTCCTTAGAGATTCACTCTTGCTCATCTCGACCCGATCCTCCCTCTTTCGCTTCTCCTCTCTCTTTTCCTTTTTACTTACGATGAGTAAGAAAGAAGGTCCGGCGCAATTCAAGTCTCACCTCCGGTGCTCGCCTTATGAAGGTCAAACAGGAAACGGTGAAAAGATGAAAGACACCGGGAAGAAGAAAGTTAAAGACTCGATCGGGGCAAGAGTCTAAAAGGATGAAGAAGAAAGGTGGCAAGAGCGCCTCCTCTGGCCTCACTCTCCTTCCCTCTTAAAGAGTCAAGATTGTTACCACCTTATCGTTCAAGCCCACGGCAAGAGCGACCTAGCTAGGGCTTGTAAAGACGACGAAACCCCGAGACCGTCCGGAGGGTTGGTTCTGCGTTCATGAGAAGTATATCTCCAAGTGCCACCTTCGGTTTCCTCTTCCCACCCTCTTACTGGATCTCCTAGATCATTATCAGCTAGCTCTTCCTCAACTTTGTCCCTCGGTCATCCGAGTGATAAACGGGTTCATCACTAGAGCCAAGGAGGAAGGAGTCATTGTTGGTTTGACCGAGCTGATGAGTCTCTTTTCGATAAAGGAGAGTACTTCCAAGGATGGTGGAAGCGGTACCTACTATCTCCCCTGTCGTCCAGGGCTAGGCGTATTCAAGTTCTCGGCCAGTGACGATGACTGGCGCAAGAAGTACTTTTATGTCAAGATTGATCCCTCGACGGTTCCTGTTGGCGTGACCTTAGGAACTCGTGGTCTGATATTCCGGTTAGGATTTTAGGGATATATTCACATGTTTATCTTGTTTGTCATGTTGTGCTAATTATCTTTTGACTCTTTTTGCAGAAATCAAAGATCCTGTCAAGTTATCTAGTAAACTCACCAGAGCTCTCTTCAGGAAGCTTCAGCATAGCCCTAACACTTGGGTAGCTTACACCACTTCGAGAGTTGGATCAGCTAGGTTCCCTGAACGATACCAGCGTCCTTCCCCGATTCAGTGACGGTTGCTGGTTTAGAAGGTAACCTTTTATCTCGTAATTCATGATTTTTACTATCCGAATTTGTCTCATGTGATTAATGAATCTTTTCATGTTTTAGTTTCTGAGGGTGATTCAGTTTTTGAAGTTTCCTCCGGAGCAAGTACTTCCTCGAAGACTCAATCACAGAAGATGCCAATTCAACCTTCCTTCCGTTCCAGGGGTAGATCACCAAGGCTGCCAGCTCCTCTAGAGGGAGTGATAAGAACCAGGGAGGATCCTTCCTTGACTCTGTGAAGGAGGTTCTTGATGAAGGAGGCTCTGCTCCTGCTAAAGGTGTTGGCTCTTCGGAGCCTAAGGTTCAGGAAGTTGGCCTTCCCTCCGAGGTCCCGATGGCTGAGGCTGATCCTCAAATAGCAAGGGATCCTCCGGAGTTTGAGCCCCGAGGAACAAGAGGTCCCGAACTGACCAGGTTGACAGACCTTCGAGGTCTTCCTCCTCCTCCTCTAGAGGAGGAACCGTTGGCTGGAACTTTGCTCATTCGAAGCCTGGATCGGTTTTGGACGATCCGTGGGGTTTGGCTACTCTGATGAGGCATATGAAGAGTCCCGGGTGTTCCCCCCTTCGATCTCCAATCTCACGCACAAGGATGAGTACGTCGATATTTCATCACATGGGTCAGGTATGAAGTTGATTTCATCCTTTAGTTTTTTCTTTGGAAGATTTTTCTGTTAAATCGTTTTTCGTTTTCTGTAGCTGGCTGGTGCTATCAACAGGCTCAGTTCAAGTTTGAGGACGCTGTACACAATGCCCCCAGTGCTGAGGAATTAGCCCAGGTCACTGAATTGGTCAAGGCCACCAAGACTGAGCTCAACCAGACTCGGGCTCTGATCTCGGATCTCCAAGCTGAGGTGAAGAGACTTGGCTCTAAGTGTGATGCTCAGCAAGGGACGATCGAGAGCCAGCTATTGACCTCCAGGTGAAAATAGGAAGATTGGGGAGTTGGATGCTGCTCGGAAGATAGCCGAGTATCAAGTCAAGGAGCTGATTGCCACATCTCAGAGCAGCCAAAAGAACAAGGAAGCTGAGGTCAGGCTAGCCGTCCGGAGAGGAAAGAAGGAGGTAGCCGAAGCCTACAACAAAATTCTGGTTGTTGTCAAGGAGAAGTTCTCCAAGAAGAAGGACGAAAGTCGACCTCCTGGTTCACGCTCAGGAGATTCAAGCCAACACCGAGCTCCTGAAAGACATGCTGGATGGCGAGATTAAGAGTACTCAAGATGAGTATGATCGCTTGGTGGCAATAATGCCGGAAGCTGTTGCGGCATACGAGAAGGCTCAGGTTTCGGACTTCTCGATCGGCAAGCTCCCTCTTCCCCAACTCTCTGAGAGTTCAGGTACTTTTGAGGTTAATATGTTTAATCTCTCCTTTTCCTGGAGAGTTTGGTTCTAATTTGGGATTGGTGGGTTCTTACTCAGCCCCAGTCGAAACCGCCTCTGGAGGTAGCGACAAGGAGATGGAGGAGGAGGTTCCTGAGGAGGAAGATCCAGCTGGTAAGGGAGCTGAGAAGAGCTCGGATGACAAGGAAGTTTAAGAGCTGAGGCTCTTTCATGTTTTCTAGGATTTCTGCCCGATGGGCTTTGTTTCATTTGTTTCCAAGACTTATAGCCTGAGGAGGCTTTTAAACCTTTATCTGTTTGCACTTCGAATCTTTGTTAGCCTGGGGAGGCTTTTAAACCCTTGTTTAATTTCAAACTTGGTTTTCGTTTCATTTTGAGTTTTGGCTTTAGTCGTGAAATATGACAACTTGATCATAATCGAACCTTACGATAAGTCTGGAAGACTTTGGTCGTTTTTAGTTCCTTAAGAGGATTTCTTGAAGTATCGGGATTAGCTTAGGGTTTTTAGGAACCTAAGTTTAATCTGGACACCTTAGGTGGGGGTTCTTGGGAACCTGAACTTGTTTGTGGGATTTCAAGACCCGTTGAGACTTGCTTAGGATTTTAAGACCTTTGTGATTTGATGAGGATTTTAAGACCTCGAAGATTTATAAGGATTTTAAGACCTTGGAGAATTGACAAGGATTTTAAGACCTTGGAGATTTGGTAAGGATTTTAAGACCTTAGGTCCAGGTTCGTCGAGACCTGATATTGTCTGAAGGATTTTAAGACCTTAGGT
>NW_026615847.1:0-36700 GCF_000801105.2 Raphanus sativus
AGCCAAACTGGCGAAGTAGACGCTTGAGCCACTTAAGCTCACAAGTTGTATCAGCCATAGCCCGGTACTCTGACTCCGCCGAAGAACGCGAGACTGTCCGTTGCTTCTTGGTCTTCCAGGAAACAAGAGAATCCCCAAGTAGAACCACATATGCGCTAAGCGATCGTCTGGAAAGAGGGCAAGCCGACCAATCCGCATCGCAGTAAGCAGTAAGATTCAGATCAGAATTAGATGTAAGCATGATGCCTTGTGCTGGACACCCTTTCAAGTATCTGACCACGCGTAATGCAGCCAGCCAGTGATCTTGCAGAGGTGTTTTCATAAACTGCGACAGAATGTGCACAATATAGTTTAGCTCGGGCCGTGTAAACGTAAGATATATCAATCGTCCGACGAGCCGGCGATACTTGGAAGGGTCATCAAGCGGTTGTCCAGTAGCCAAAGCAAGCTTATGATTTAACTCAGTCGGAACCGGAGCAGGTTTGGCGCCTAATAAGCCACATTCAGTGATGATATCGAGCGCATATTTGCGCTGAGAAACAAAGATCCCTTCAGGTCCCCGAGAAACCTCCAAGCCAAGAAAGTACCTCATCTTGCCTAGATCCTTCATCTTAAAGCACTTATGGAGATAGTTCTTGAACCGTTGGATAGTAGAAATATCGTTTCCTGCGATAAGGAAATCATCCACATAGACAAGAATATGCAAGCAAATATTGCCTTGCTCAAACGAGAATAAAGAGTAGTCCTCATAGCTTTGGACAAACCCAAAGTCCAACAAAGTCTTACTGAGTTTGGAGAACCAACAGCGAGGAGACTGTTTGAGACCGTACAAGGACTTGCGAAGACGACAAACCTTGGTAGGATCAGATGTATGAAAACCGGGAGGGAGTTGCATATAAATTTCTTTATCAAGATCGCCGTGCAAAAATGCATTATGGACGTCCATCTGATGGATTTCCCAACGTTTTGCTGCTGCAACCTTAAGTAGAAATCGTACTGTCGACATCTTGGCAACAGGGGCAAACGTATCTGCATAGTCACGTCCTGCCTTTTGACGATTACCATGAGCCACGAGACGCGCCTTAGGTCGTTCAATAGTACCATCAGCTCGGTACTTATTTGAATAAATCCAACCGCAGCCAATGGCTTTCTTCCCTGGCGGTAAAGTAGTAATATCCCATGTATGGTTAGCCTCCAGAGCCGTAACTTCTGTTTTCATAGCTCCGTTAAAACGAGGATCTCGAACTGCCTCTTTATATGTCTTGGGCACCTCCTCCGTAATAATCTTGGCAAGAAATGCCTGATGCTGCGCAGTAAAAGCAGAGGTAGACATATAATTATGAATGGGATACGGTGTGTTACCTGAAACCGTATCTGTAGAACTCTGATCAGAGAGACCGGGAGCGTGAGGGGGGGTCATAGTCGCAGCATTAGTCACAAAATTCTTAAGCAGAACGGACGGCTTCTTCTGACGGTGGCCTTTACCAAGTACCTCCAGGAGACCAGGAGACTGTGATGATTCAGCAATAGGCCGAGAAACCTGTTTAGAAATTGGTGACACAGGTTCGGAGGAAGATGCACTCTGTTCAGGTGTAGTATGGGTAGAGGTGGGTAGAGGTGTGGAAGTAGTAGCAGGAATAGGAGATGAAGTAGTAGGCGATGGAGATGTAGGAGGAGAAGGCATGGTAGTAGGCGTAGGAGATGTAGTAGGAGAGGGTATAGTAGGCGAAGGAAGAGTAGTGGTAGTAGGAGTAGTAGGCGATGAAGATGTAGTAGGAGAAGGTATAGGAGAGGTAGTAGGAGAAGTTAAAGGAGAGGTAGTAGGAGTAGTATCAGGAGTTGAAGTTAAAGGTACAGGAGATGGGGCAGGAGTAGTAGTACTCCCCCTTGATGGCGAGAGAGGTAGAAACCAGTCATCCATGGAAATATTAGATTCAATCACTGGTGGGGAAACATATGATGCTTTCTCGACTCCAGGAAACTGATCTTCAAAGAACACCACATCCCGACTATCAAAGAACTCATTGTTGTCGAGATCGTACAACCGCCAAGCTTTCTTACCAAAGGGGTAGCCCACGAAAATGCACTTGCGACTGCGCTCCCCAAACTTGTCCTTATCCCTAGCTCGACGATGAGCATAGCACAGGCTCCCAAACACCCGAAGTTGGTCAAATGCCGGAGGAGAACCGTGCAGAGCCTCATATGGTGTCTTGCCATTGAGAACTTGAGATGGTGTTCGGTTTATAATATGAGCAGCTGTCAAAATACTCTCACCCCAAAAATCAACAGGTAAGCGAGCCTGAAACAAACAAGCACGAGCCACGTTGAGTATGTGACGGTGCTTCCGTTCAACTCGACCATTTTGTTGCGGTGTGTCAACACAGGATGTATGATGTATAATCCCATGTTCGTGAAAGAATTGTTTGAGAACCATAAACTCTGTCCCATTGTCTGTACGTATTGTTTTGACACTGCGACCAAACTGTCTCTCACTCATAGCACAAAAACCACGAAGCAGAGTTGCCACCTCTGATTTCTCTAACATCAAGTATGTCCAAACCGCACGAGAATAGTCATCAACGATAGTAAGAAAATAGACTGCACCACACGATGCTGGAGTCCGATATGGTCCCCATACATCACAATGAACCAAAGAAAAAGGTGCCTCAGCTTTATTAAAACTATCTGGAAAAACTTGACGTGTCTGCTTAGCGCGAAAACAAATATCGCATTGGCGAGACTTAGAAAAATCTATCTTAAAAGCATCAAAAACCGGTAATGTAGACAAAGCCTTATAAGACGGATGGCCAAGTCGTCGATGCCAGAGACTCTCAGTAGAAGACTTCGACTTTGAAGCCCCATGAACTCGTGCAACTTTGACCCCCGTAAAGTAGTAGACCCCCTCACGTTCTTCACCCGCTCCAATCAGAGTCCTCGAAAAACGGTCCTGTAACACGCACAATGTATCAGTAAACAGAGCAATGCAACCGGTCTGTTTCAATAATTTAGACACTGAAATAAGTGTGCAGTAGAAATCGGGTATATAAAGAACATTATATAGAATGTAATCCTTGCTCAAACGCAAGCTTCCTTGTTTCGTGGCTTGGGCATTGTGACCATTAGGACATAAAACCGAAGAAGCTGTAAGATCACAGACATCATGTAGTAGGAGAGATCACCCGTCATGTGATGTGATGCTCCTGTATCAATAATAACATCAGTTAAACGTGTTTTACCCGACAGACGCTCCGATGACAGGTTGGTCTGTTGATTTTGAAGAAGAGAGATCAAGGACGCAATCTGGTCAGAGTTGATTGAATTCGTGCTTTGAACAGCATTCGCACGACCCCGTCCGCGTCCTCTGTTTCCATTAGAACGTCCGCCACCACGGGACCCAGATGAAGTATTCTGACGTTGTTGTTCTTGGTACCACTCCGGGAATCCATGTAGGAGAAAACACTCAGTAACATCATGTCCTGTCCTGCCGCAATGAGTACAGGTGCGTGAACGATCTTTCGAACGAACTGGAGCAGGAGACATCTTATCTTTAGACGACTCTGTTTTGACCGAAAACCCTAAAGCCTCAGTTCTCTGCTCTTTGCTCGTGTCGTAGTCATGTTCTGTTCTTCCCGAATAACTCGAGAGTACACAACATTTAGATCAGGTAGAGGGTCCTCATCAGTAATGCGAGAACGGATGGAGAGAAACCTAGAATCATCAAGACCGAAGAGGAATTTGTGTACCCGAGCATCCTCTTTTTCCTTTTCAATGTCTTTAGCCGCTGCACAAGTACATGTTCGTGCAGTCTTGAGATTCTGCAGTTCCTCCCACAGTTTGGTAAGTCGGCCATAGTACTCGAGAACGGATTGACCATCTTGCTTACAGTTGGTAATCTCATCCTGCAGTTGATGCATACGAGCGCCGTTCTTGACTGAGAAGCGGAAGCGTAACGACTCCCAGAGCTTATGAGCATCTGGAACATGTGTAACAGTCGATCTGATCTTAGCATCGATCGAAGTACGAATCCATCCAACAATCATGGAATTCACAGCAAGCCACCGAGATAGATCCGGATCTGCATCCGGTTTTATAATGCTCCCGTCAATGAATGCAGTCTTTTGCTTGGCTTGAAGCGAGTTCCGGAGTTCGGTAGACCATTCGGAGTAATTCTCGTTAGTAAGAAGAACAGACGTGATAAGCGCTCCAGGATTGTCAGATGAGTGGAGATAATATGGAGAAACAAGTTGATTCGTAGTAGCAGCAGACGTAGAGGAGTTCTCGTCAGCCATCGTAGACAAATAGAAAGAAATAGAAATTTGAGGTAGAAAACGTGATCAACGAGATATCGATCAGAAAGAAGAAGAAAATTTAAGCGAGATTTGTAGATCTTGGCTCTGATACATAATATGAAGGTAAACTTGTATCTCATTGATCTTCCAATACAGAGTATATATACAACATCGCAACGTAAGCCACAAGGTAATATCTATATGTGATAAGTCTAAATCCCTAAACTATAGGAGTTATCCTTATCGTATTACGTGAGAAACAAAATTATTGCTTAGATTAAACTTTCTCTCTAAATTAAAGCTTGAGGAATTTTGTGTGTTCAGCTTAGAAAGGATTTCACCAACAATGCTGAATCTGCTATTGCTTCTATGAGAGGATTGTCAGAGCGCTACTAAATCCCCTGGTCGAGCGGACCTCACACCTCTATTCAGTGTAGCGGCTCAGGAAGCTAAACATTCCAGAGCACCAAAACCAATCTTAAGGTGGAAAGTTCATTTTCTACATAGCAGTTCTCCCTCTAGCCACAGTCGAAGCCCCACATATAACAGAAACATAAAATATTTAAAAACACAACCAGACGCAACCAATTATCATCACTTCCTTTCCTCTTTAAGAGAGGCAGTCACTTGCCCGTCCTGGCCTCCATTTTTTTCCAGACGTTGGAGACCTTTAATGAAAAGCTGAAAAAAAAATGAGAATAAGAATTATATAGGAAAGAAAGAAGAAAAAAAAAAGACTTTAACCCAATCCCTTTAGGTTACTTACCTCTTCATTTTCCCGAAGCCCCTTTGAGACAGGGCTTGTTGTCACACCACCTGAAGAAGAAACCAAACAAACAGGTTTCATGAAGAAGACTAGAAACCAAAATAAATAATAATAATAAATGCTTCGAAACCACGTACCGAGCAGGAATCCAGCACCACCGAAGACCGTTGTGAAGCAGTATCCATAAATTTTCGAGACAGCTAACAAACAAAAGGTAGATTCCATCGAAAGAAAATTAGAAACAAAAAAAATTGACTCAATTTGAGATTTTTGATAATGCCAATAAATAATGAGAACTTTTCTCACTCACGGATGAAAAATCACGATACTGCAGCCTCCCCTTGCCACAAGACTGCATATTTATTCATTCAACCTCAGTGAACAGAGACAAGCAAAAAAAAAAACACCCCAGAGACAAGAAATCTTTCGATTACCTTAGCCAAGGTGTTTACCAGGAACGGCAACATCTTCTTTTGTCCTCGTCGAAGTGGAGAACCTAGGGTTTTCGAGATTGGAGATATTAGTTCCAAATTAATTTTTAACCAGTGTTCCTCCCGTGTGCTGCAAGGGTCAAATCTATTAGAGTTCTAAAATATTTATTTTCTAAAACATTGCCAAAATCATCATCCTAATGTGTCAGTTTACCATCGGTTGAAGACATGACACGTGGAAAAAACACATAGGCAATAATATGCGTCAAATCCTTATGTAGTGATCAAACTATTTGATGTTATCAACTCCACAATAATAAGAAAACTTTATCTATACTATTATTTATAAATTGATTTTTCCATAATTTTAGTTAATTTTGTTTATTTGTCATATTCTTATTAGTTTTTAGATTAAATCATCAATTTATTAATTTAGATAATAGAAATATCTCGAAATTTCTAATTAATTTATTAATTTAAATAGTATAAATATTTCAAAATTTCTAATTGGAATTATGATTATAATTGTTTTAACTTTCACAAGATTCTTTTCAGTTTTCGCTTAAATAATTAATTTATTAATTTATATAATATAACTATTTCAAACTTCTAATTAGAATTACAATTATAATTATTTTAAGCAAGTTATGACTAATTATTATTTTCATATGATGTAAGATGTTTTAAACTTTATAGTTTCATTTTTCTCATTTATTCCAAGTTATCTCGATTATAGCTTTTGACATCTATATTTATGTGCTTTGATATTTGTTTTCTTTTTGTTGGAGTTCTATGTTTTTCTTCTTTCTTTGAGTTTGAAAGATTATGAACAGATCGGTTTTATTACATGGAGTTTAAAATTATGAATTAGGTATTCTAAATTATTTCGGTAGTTATTTCACGTGTATGTTTTACTACTATTTAATCTATAAGAAAATATGTTTTGATATTAAATTTAGAGAGATGTTATGAACATGTGTTTAATGTTTCAGTTTTCAAAAGGCTAAAATAGATATATTTTAATGAATAATTAGATTTATCATTATATAATTAACCATAAATTACTTCATATAAAACTATCATTATCTATTTTTTTCTTTTATTAAAATTAAAGTTGTGAAATATTAAGATAAATCAATGTATGTATTGATCAAGTAAACCAATGAAATATTGTCATTATCTCAATTCGTTTTGAAAAAATATTTCTTCTAAATTATCATCAAACTTAAGTTTTTTGTTTACTTTTTATTATTTTTTTTCTTACTTGGATTTTATGTGTGTTTAGTGTTTTGTTTTGATAATTTAATACATGTTTCTGATTCAAAAATACAAAGTAAATTAAGAAAAATCAACACATTTTTACTTTACTTTATTGTTTAGAATATTTTATATGTAATTATGCTCTCATAGTTTTATAGTTTTCTTTTATATTTAGGAGATGTATACCAAAATAAAAAGCGAAGAAAACTAAAATGTTTTAAAATATTAAAAATAAGTTATCATGATGTTCAAATCATAATACATATGTTAATAACTATTAGTAAATGATTATGTCCGCATGTGCGTGCAAAACACCTAGTTATATAGAGTATATCACAATAACAATAATACAAAGAGCATTACGATGGTTGAGCAGAGCTGCAAGTCACAGAAAAATTTATATCTGGATTTATATTAATAAGCCAGAGAAAACGTAATACTATTGATTAATTATGGTTGTACATGGGTAAACGTTATGAATTATGTATGTAAACGTAAATTTTATATCATTGTTGTAGGAAAAACCGTAAGATTGATAACAATGAAACGCTTATTTCTTCCTTTTGATAAGGTGATGTACCTCCTTATTTTGTAATTCAACCACAAACGAAAAGTAAAGATTTTTTTTTCTGAAAGCACCATGGTATAAATTTTGTTTGTCGGAGATACAACGTTGTAGAAAAAAAAGTAGAGTAGGTTTGCAAAATACATAGGAGATCAAGAGAAAAAACAGTTTCAAAACACCAAACGAACACAAGACAAGATCAGCAAGCTACCACTAAATTAGTACGAGTGTGCGGATAAAACACCAAACAATCCAACACAAAAGACAATCAATTGTAGCCTAGACATCATCATCCAGTTCCTGCCCATTCATGAAATAAAACAAACTAGATTTTGGACCCGCACGTCCGTGCGGGTGAATGTTCTAAATAATTATATATTAAAATTATTATTATCTTTTATAGTTAATTTATTTCGAGATTGATTTTTTTTTTATAACTGCTTCGACATTGATTTATCTTGATGAGTTTGTTCAGTGTGCATTGTTTAACAATGAGGATGCATTATCTTGTTTTTGTACCACTTTTCATTTGACTTGCTAACATAAACATTAATATGTTTAAATAATCTACATTTAATAGAAAATAGGTTGTTAGTTATTTTGTAAAATGAGACAAAAATTGGGATTTTAATTACATTTTAAAGTTATAAATGTATAGTTTTAAACAGTAATTACAGAAACAAATAAATATTCAGAAAAAAACAAAAACAAAACAGAAATTGCCAGCAAGCCCAATAAGATATACTCTCTATGTTCTATAATATAAGATATTTTGCTTGAATGCACAATAATTAAGAAACTTATTTTTAAAAAGGCAATGCTATTAAATAATATAAATTAAATATAAACTAACCAATCATAGATAAAGTAATAAATTGCTATTAGTTAACCAATTTTCAATAAAGTTAAAGTACTTTAAAAATAACAAAACATCTTATATTTTGAAACATCTAAACTTTTCCAAAACATCATACATTGTGGAACAGAGGGAGTATAAGTTTTGGCCAGATTTTTTTCAAATATAATTGGCTATTAATTTTTTTTTAAAAAACGTTAAACTGAAAACAAATCTTGAAGCCCGTTAAATTTTTTTTCCGTGAAAGTAACAACAAAAACGCTTCCTTCAACGTCTTCCTAAAAAACCCACTTTCCCTTTCTAATTGAAGTACAGTTTCTCTATCTCCTCTATCCTCTAATTTGGTGTCCGTTCGTGTTTCGACCAGAATCAATTAAAGGTGTGGGACTGTTTAGACTGAAGGGATGACTGAAGAAAGATCTATATATAGCTCTATTGCACAGAATTTGAGATCCAGGTTGGACAATCTAAATTTAGGTTTTCATGTTTATTTATGAATAGTTTTTTCAATATATATTCTGTGTTTTGATTTGCTTAAACATCATGTAAGGTCAGGAAAAGAACATTTAATAGGTTAGACAGAGCCTTGTTGCATGTTACAACTCAGTGAAGGATAAATAAAACCCTTGGCGATGTCAAATAGTTTATTTTTCTGGATCAAAATAATTAATTCCTTTTGTTACCATTGAGCAAAATAAAAAGCGAAGAAAACTAAAATGTTTTAAAATATTAAAAATAAGTTATCATGATGTTCAAATCATAATACATATGTTAATAACTATTAGTAAAATGATTATGTCCGCATGTGCGTGCAAAACACCTAGTTATATAGAGTATATCACAATAACAATAATACAAAGAGCATTACGATGGTTGAGCAGAGCTGCAAGTCACAGAAAAATTTATATCTGGATTTATATTAATAAGCCAGAGAAAACGTAATACTATTGATTAATTATGGTTGTACATGGGTAAACGTTATGAATTATGTATGTAAACGTAAATTTTATATCATTGTTGTAGGAAAAACCGTAAGATTGATAACAATGAAACGCTTATTTCTTCCTTTTGATAAGGTGATGTACCTCCTTATTTTGTAATTCAACCACAAACGAAAAGTAAAGATTTTTTTTTCTGAAAGCACCATGGTATAAATTTTGTTTGTCGGAGATACAACGTTGTAGAAAAAAAAGTAGAGTAGGTTTGCAAAATACATAGGAGATCAAGAGAAAAAACAGTTTCAAAACACCAAACGAACACAAGACAAGATCAGCAAGCTACCACTAAATTAGTACGAGTGTGCGGATAAAACACCAAACAATCCAACACAAAAGACAATCAATTGTAGCCTAGACATCATCATCCAGTTCCTGCCCATTCATGAAATAAAACAAATGGTTTGAACATATGATTTACCAAATAATAATAAAATGTATCAAACTTTACTTACCTTTTCAATGCGGGCACGTTTCTCTTCTAGACGCTTCTTCTCATCATCAAAAAAATTGTGTACTCTGTACCAATCCTTTCTTCTCTTGAGAACATCTGAAACATCCATTCATGGGAAACAGGAAAGAAAATTAGTTACCTCCTGGAGAATTAATGTTGGAAACATCCATACATGAATTCAAAAAACCATACTTATGTTAGCTTTGACGAACCATCCGCCAATGAATGCTAAACCAAGAACTAACTCGTCCTGCTCCTCCCAAGCATGCTTGACCCTCGAGGACAAGGGGGAAGAGGCAGAGGCGGTTCTACTAACCCCACTAAATTTTTTAATTTCTTCTTTAACTACATAAAAGTTCAGTCATTGGCCCTCTATTAATCATGTTTTGACCCTTTCGATTTCACATTTCTTAAAAAAACCTTCTTTTCTTTCTTTTTTTCAACCAAAACAAATATAATTTTTATTTTTATCTATAAGATATTAACTCTATTTGTCACATTAAAGTACGCATTTACTATATTAATGTTTTGTTTTAATGTTCTTGTGAATATTCTCGATAAATAATATTAATTGAGATTTAATAATACATTTAATATATTTTCTCTTTCTCTTTTTTTTTTGTTTTCTTAAACATTATATATCTGTCAACATTAACTAAAGTTAGTGTATCTTTAATTAGTGTCTCTCTTTCTCTCTTAACACTGACTAAAATGATCATTGGAAGTTTTATTATAAACAAAAGGGATATGAAATCATATGGACATAAACCAACAAGAGTTTTAGTTTTCTAACCCATACATGATAACTAGAAAATAAAATTATTAATGCATATGAAAATAAATGATAACATATAGAACCATACCTTTCTTATTCAATATCAGTGATTTTTTTTTGGTTGTTCTGCCAATAAACATAAAATTACATTTATTTTTTAACAATTTATTAAAAATCATAATATTATGAGAAAATATAGATTCAATATATATGCACAAATATTGTTATGTTTTTTCATCTTATATGTTTATTATTTTGTATTGATATTTGTATATAAACTGACCCCAAAAAAATTTATTTTTGGATCCGCCACTGAAAAGAAGCAATGGATGAAATCACTTTCCGACAATACTGCATATCTCGAAGACACAAACAAGACTATAATCACGAATACAGAGAAATCGAGAGGGAGATCAGGAATAAAAGAATAATTCTTGCTTAACCTTGGATACTTTTTTTTAATTTTATTTTATTTGTACAGACCGAATCAGTTTACATCTGCTTCCTATCACCGGGTTGTTCTCGCACCTCCTCGTCAAGCGATCCACAAGGAAACGGGATGTAGCTCTTTTGAAAACTTTAAATCAGCCTCCAGAATCAACAGAAAAACCAGACGAGCTTGTTGAGAACCCTCTCCCACCAAACTTCAACCACACAGAACAAACACTCAAAATTGGAATCGGAGGTGAGGTAACGATTGGCAAGAAATAAAAGCTTACAAGAGTCGTGGTTGGCTTCACTAGAGTCGTCACTGGCACCTGATTCATCGCCGTCGCCGCTGTCGCCGCCGTCGCTCGCACTTTCGTCATCATCGTCGCTCGCAGCTGATGCATCATCGTAGCTCTCACCTGATTCATCGTTGTCTTGCTTTCGACCATCGTTTAGGGTCTATTTCCTTAATTGGGACATCATTATTTTATTTTCGACCAATCAGGGCCTGTTTTCATGGGCCATCACGTGGGCATGTCTTGTATATTCTTTTATGTTTTTCCTTTAATGAAATTAGATTTCTGTTTCGTATTCATTTTTTTTCTTTTCTTAAAAACAAAACAAAATAAAATCAGAATAGCAATTTTTTCATATGTTAGTGAATATTTTGTAAAACCATTCATAAATACTAATTTTCTCTATTATTTCTAATTTACAGATTTTAGTTCTTTTTTTTATTAAAAAATGTGCCTTTCATTTTTAAAAGAAAAAAATTGTTATGCAATCATTACTTAGTGTTTAATTAAATGATTTTTCATAATTTTTTTTTTGTTAATCTAATCTATTAAATCTAATGTACTTTTAGAAATTAATCATATTCCCTAATATTTACGTTACCATGCCACTAGCTTCAAATACCATCTTCTTAAAACATTATTAAATCATCCAAATTAAAATTGACAACTCCTATATTTAAGGAATCACACAAATTAATATTATCATATCAATATTCAAATAATTTAAGCTAAAAGGAATGTTTATTAATAATTTCAAATTATCCATATTCCTCTAAAAGAACGTGTAAATTACGTTTAACAATAAATTAGTTAGGATTTTCTTTCTTTTTTGTTACTCTTTTCACAATCCCTATTTACCTATCTTATTAAAGAACTAAAAATGTCGCTACTAATAAAATAAAACGAAGAATATATAAACAACAAATGCTTTGTTTTAGTTAATTCACCTTTTATATATCTATGTTTCATTGTTAACTCATGATATGATATATGTACATACGTCTATATATGTATATATTTATATCTAAATGAGTTAAACAATTTTACAGTTTAAAATAAATAATAAAATATTGATAACCTCGTATTATGCATAACGGTTTGTATTGATTAGTCGTAAATTTTTTTACATTAATTCATAAAAAATACAAAATAATGTGACAAATGACCTGAAGCCAAGTGTTGCAAATAATGCGGATAAAGCGACGTTTATAACAACTAGAGAGTTTTTAAAATTATTTTAGTATGATCCTTCAAATATATGGTTTGGTTGTTAATGAATATTTCATGTGCTTTCTTAGTTTTTTTTAAACAAATCATGGTATTTTAGTATAAAATAATATTCATGAAAATATTTAATTGATTATATTCCGTCCATAATATACACAAGGTGGCAATTTATTAACTATTAACAGAAGAGTGTTTTTTAACTTTTTGTATATATGTTATTTTGATTAAAGATTTTGTAATAATTAGATGTTCTCCCTTAGACTATATTTGAGAAGTGATTTTGTCACATGTCTTTTTTACAATTATTTTCATAAAAATAATATGACATGACTACTAAAATTGATGATATGTCTTATAAGATTAATATGATATGGACAATTATATTTAATGTTAATTTATATTTTTGGTAAACTTTTAAAATATGGTGCAAGAAAAACACCTGGTTTACCTATATTTTGAAAAGAGATACTTATGAACACTAGATAGTTATATCTCATTTAACTCGTGATTATCATTTCAAAGTTGAAAAGTGGACTTGTTTTGAAACCAAATCTCTCATGGAACCGAAACCAAACAAATATTGTTAACAAATAAATCTCATTTGGGATATTATACTTAAGTATCAGCAAGAGAAATGCCTTAGAACTAATATAAAAATATTTTTACTTATTCTAGTTGGCAAAACATAGCTTCCATAAACATGCATAAGTGATCTGATGTGCAAAACAAGAAAAATATATTCATTTACCGTTTGGCAGAACATATAGTTTTTACAAGGGAAATTGGGTTCAATAACCTAAAAAAAAATCATAATTCACTATCTAACTAAAATTCCATCCTCTCTCTTTTCTTTTTCTATCTCTCTCTTTCAAAATCATTTTTTTTTGGTTATTCCCTAAATAAACCCTTTTTACGAAGACTCTTAATTCAATCTTATATACAGAGAAGGGAATCACGATAAATCAAACATCACATTACAATTATCTCACAGTTTCCTCAAAATTTACCAAAGAGTGAAGGAGGAGCCAGGTATGGAAAAGTGAACTAAACAAACAACAAAATTTTGGTGACGACTATTTTGTCATATATGGAAATAATGATCAAGAAGCAGAAATGAGTGAGTGAGTTATTGCATTTGTTCCTTCTTTGCCATGTTCTCTAAAAGGCTGGAGTCTGGAACCAAAGATCAAAACCAGGAAAGAAGACCGGAAACGCAAACTAAGCGAGTCGAAAACAATACAGTACCTTGTTATATCTATAGACATGAGGCCAGTAGTGAGAGCTTGGGATACGTTCAGAGGCTTGATGTTGCTGCTTCCAGTAAGTGGTATGATAGGAAACGGGAAGGAAAACAGCATATTCCTCCTCCACAAACCATGCTTTATTTTTTTTGGTTCCTCAATCTATAAGTCTATGATGGCTTAATATACGAGGATAGGCACACAAAGTTTGCCTCAGCCTAAAATATTTACAAACTACATAATCCTTATAGAAACTTACACCAACTAGCCAACTAGCACAAAAACTGAAACATTGATCAAATCCTGCTTACAAAACCTGTCTTGAGATTTTATGGATTATAAAATTTTAAAAGAATTTATATACATATTTTCTCAATTTTTGGAATCTGTATATATTTATGGATCATGTGCTAATGCTTCACTAAGATTTTATGGATCATGTGCTAATGCTTCGCTAGCATATTCTCATGACTGATCCTGCTGCTAATAAACTAAATAATGAAAGTTTAGTGGTCATTACTCTGTTAATCATGATCAAAAATCTATTTATGAATGCTTTGGTTAATCATATATATACTTGCCCTTATATTTCTAGTTTTCATCTCTCATTTTATTTAAAATATTTCTATTGATGTCACACATACTTTAAAATTATATAATATACAATATATTGATGTCACACATATTTTAAAATTATATAATATACATATAATTATGAAGAAAAATAATTTGATATTCACTTAAAATGAATATCAAGCTTTTTGTTTCATGTATTAATAAAAGTTACATCCAAATTCTAAAAATAATAACCAAATGAATGTCTATTTATTTTGAAATTTACCTCCAAATCTATTAATAATTCAATCTATTAAAAAAAAATAAAAAGTCAGTTAATCGAAAACTAAAATTTTAAATACAAAAACTTTATAAAATGAAAAATTTAATATTTTTTCCTTCAAAATCTAAATATCCGAATCCGACCCGAAATAACCGAACCCGAACTAAAACTACCTGAACCCGACCTGAAGGGGTATTATACTCCTGTATCAAATACCCAAAAATCCGAAAAATCCGATCCGAACACCCACCCATATCTCTACGTATAAAATCACTCCTCGCGACCAGATTCTTCTCCTTGATTCTGATGGAGTACATCTACATATTCTTTTCCATTACGGATAAATAACAAAACCGAAACAAGATTGAATCGCAATTAAAACCATATGAAACCAACTTATATAAATTTTAGGGTCTATGCTGGTTACTATTATAGTATTATTCAGAAAACGAACCAAAACATCAATTAAACTAAAGCCAAATTTCAAAAAAAAAATATCAATTAAATTTACGACGGTTATCTAGGCCCAACATTTAAGGCTTTTCTTGACTACAAAACACTAGTAATATATTTATAAAAATTTTACCAAAATATATTTATAAATTCAAATTTTCATCCAGGACATTATAAAAACTCTAAGCAAAATTACACCCAAAAAAAATTTAGGAGGGGGGCAGCTGCCCCACCCACTCCCCACCTAGCTCCGCCACTCGCGTAAGTAATGAGTAATGACTTTTGTTCGTCTCTTTTGTGTTTTAAAAGTGTGGGATGTACTTAGTAACGAAGAAGTGGCTACGGTGATACTGAATTCTACGAACGAGGTAGGAGCGGCCAACGCGGAGAAAGAGGCGGCCGCTAATGCATTGAGACAGAAATATCCGACGGCTAAGGTCGATGTTATCTCTGTCGTGTGTCTCTCTATCATCAAGTGCCAAACTTTTCAGCGGCGTATATAATTAAACAAACCAACTTGCGAAAAAGATAATGACACGACAGCTTAACCAGACTTCTGTGTTTTGCTTTTGAGTGTGACTGTATGTACATATACCGTTGTATGTTAAGTCGTGCAATTCATTAATTAGAAAAGAAACGATAGACATGTTACGAGCTAGTGTGTGTCGTGGGATGAAAGCAACAAGGACTTTTGACATTTTGGACACACGTCATGGGAATCTATTGAATAATTATTGGAGCTTACCGGAATAACAATTTAAATTTGTTTTCCGAGCTCTCTTGTATTTGCGATATCAATTTTATTTTGAAAAATAATTTGCTATATAATTTTGATGATAAAATCTAACAAAGATGATATAATTGGTTCTAACAAACGGTTGTAATATTTTTACGATTGATATAATATCTAACTTTTCATTTTTTCTTTCTTTATCATATAAAAACTTTAAAATGGAAATGACTTTTTTTTGCTCAACGCATTATAATAAAATACAAAATAAAGATAATTTAATATTTATAACGCCAAATAAGTATTATTGTAAAAATAACTGTGTTCACTATTCAATGCTAAAACTATAAAGTTATGAATGTCGATTTTAAAGTATTTTACCATCTTATATAATTTCCCTTAAGTCGATAGATCGATTTAGGGAGAAAAGTATCATATGTATGGATGCATTGGTTGATTTTGATTGCTTAGGGTGCCAGTTAAGTTAGTGGATAAAAACAAGTGGAAGAAAGAAACAAAAGCCGAAATACATCTTTTTCGTTGCTTGCTAGAGAGACTTGCAAGGAAAAGATTCCATTCACTCTTTTGTATTTTTCTTTTGTGATTCTCTCTGTTTCATTTATATCTTTGTTGCCCCCACAAGCTTTGGCATTCCATCTCTGACTAATAATAGTAGGGTACATAGATTTAGATTCCAAAAGAAGATGGGATAATATATCCTACTGCTATAGATAACGCTAGTGGGGGTATATGACAACAATCGTTTTGCTGTAATTGATTTTGAACGTTCAAAGTTGCAACTACATTTTTTTTTATCTCTTTTCAAACTTGTGATTCGAGTTATCTAGAAAGTTTTTAAGAATTGACCCAACAAACTTTCAAAAAGGTTCAAAAATCTCATAGATTTTCTTTGTTTGTCAACAAAAAAAACTTTTTTTTTTTGCTAAAATTTGTAAAAAGAAGCAACAAAAAAAACTTGCAGCTTTAGTTTTGTATTTTCGAGAATTTATATCTACGAACCTAAACTAACTGGAGAGTATTTGATTATTTATTAAGAAAATCATATTTAGAACTAAAAATATTGTACATACTATATGTAATTTCAGTTTCATCTCCTGTCACTTAACTATTATTAAAAATAAAAAATCTTGATAGATACATGCTAATGAGATACATAAACCAGATGTCAACTGAAAAACACTAGATAAGAGTAAGACATATGATCAAGAACTATAAAAGAAAACAAAACCAACACGGAATCATTTAGAAAGAATTTTTTTTTCTTTGCTAACTTTTGGATCATTTAAAGAATTGCAAAAACTAGTTTTAAAACGTCCAAAATTAATTAGAAATCTTACATAGAAGACGGATCTTTTATGAGTCATGACAAAAAGCTCTCTTGCTCGAGGAGAGTCCATTTCCATAATGGAGAACGATAATGTTTTTATCCTGAGACCATCCATTTCAAACGAACTCTCCAACATAACAAAAGAAAAAACAAAGCCAACAAATAAAGATCTAAAATCACGAGCTGCTAAACCTCAAATTATAAATAAACATAAAAGAAATATTAGCTTCAAGAGACACCGAGCAAGAACATCTCTTCACCAAGAAAGAGTATATACAATTTAGGCATCTTCGAGACCAAATCATCGATCGTTATTTAAGTGTTAAGCAAAGGCTAAAGAAAGCAAACCCCAACAATTTGAATAGAATGAGAAAAAAACAAAAACGGCCTGATCATGATTAGTTGAATTGTATCATCAACAAAGATAAATTTTACAAACCAATGTCATTTTTTCGAGATAATTATCAAAATGTGTCCAGATATGCAAATCTATATATTATAGTAGAAAATAAAAATAATTACGAATTATTCGCTGGCGTGTTTATATAAGCAAAGCTAGATAGACGTGTTTGTTCTCAGATAAGAAGATTCATTTTACAATATTGATTGATTGGTTGACAAAAACAAACAAAAAGAAAAAAAGATTCATTAATAAATAGTCCCCCGGGAAAGATTCATATCCACGTCACCAAACGCCTACCCAACCATGCCACCTGTCCCCGTCGCCGTTCTCCTGCTCTCCTTGATCGCCGTATCCGCCGCGAGACAAAACCCCGAAGACGACGTCATCAAACTCCCCTCGCAAGCTTCTAGGTTCTTCCGCCCTCCCAACAACGACGACGATTCTTCATCATCCGGCACTAGGTGGGCTGTTCTAGTCGCCGGATCGAGTGGTTACTGGAACTACAGGCATCAGGTAATCGTCTCGATTCCTCCTCCGTTTTAATCGAATTTCGCCTCTGATCGAGATAACGTTTATGGATCCATGAGCTTTTAGTGTGAACTCTTCTAGTGTTTATGATGATGATGAGGTTGTAACTAACTTTTTTGCAGGCGGATGTTTGTCATGCTTATCAACTTCTGAGGAAAGGAGGATTGAAAGAGGAGAATATAGTGGTGTTCATGTATGATGATATCGCTGATAACGAAGAGAATCCGAGGAAAGGGATCATTATCAACAGTCCTCATGGAAGTGATGTCTATCAAGGAGTTCCCAAGGTTGCTTTTGCTTTCTCTTTGGTTTGTGCTATCTAAAAGATTCTCTCACTTAATAATCTGTTTGTGTGTGGCAGGATTACACTGGAGATGATGTTACTGTTGATAATCTGTTTGCTGTGATTCTTGGAGACAAGAGTTCTGTTAAGGGAGGGAGTGGGAAGGTTGTGGATAGTGGTCCAAATGATCATATCTTCATATTCTACAGTGACCATGGTGGTCCTGGAGTTCTCGGTGAGTTCTGTGAAATCCAAGAGAGGAGGATGGTTTTTGATTTAAAATATACTGATGGTTCTGTATGCAGGGATGCCGACTTCTCCGTACTTATACGCTAATGATTTGAATGATGTGTTGAAGAAAAAACACTCTTCCGGAAACTACAAAAGTTTGGTGAGTCGCTGAGGTTTCTTATGATATGTTTTTTGTTGTTTGTACTGCATGTGTGAGTAAAATACTAAAACAAGCAAACCTGCAGGTGTTTTATCTCGAAGCTTGTGAGTCTGGAAGTATCTTTGAAGGGCTTCTTGAAGAGGGTTTAAACATCTACGCCACAACTGCATCGAACGCAGTAGAAAGCAGTTGGGGTACCTATTGCCCCGGAGAGGAGCCTAGCCCTCCACCTGAGTATGAAACTTGCTTAGGTGACTTATACAGTGTTGCCTGGATGGAAGACAGGTAAGCTGAAGGATCCCAAGGCGCTGATATTAAATCTCTATGAGTCCTGTATATTGATTCTGATATTTATTTATTATGAAACAGTGGCGTGCACAATCTACAAACTGAGACTCTGCGGCAACAATATGAACTTGTAAGCTTCTTGTTTTATCTGCAAATCTTGTAATAGTAATGATGGAGATGAGCTTTCTCAACTGTAACTTGGCTAATGTGTGTCCTTGTGTTTTCAGGTGAAAAGGAGGACTGTAGGTTCTGGGTCGAGTTATGGTTCTCATGTCATGCAATACGGCGATGTAGGACTTAACAAGAATAAGCTCGACCTTTACATGGGAACAAACCCTGCCAACGACAACTTCACCTTTGTGGATGCTAATTCACTGACGCCACCACCTTCAAGAGTTACAAACCAGCGTGATGCAGATCTTGTCCATTTCTGGGATAAGGTTCTTTTTTCTTATCTTCTTTACATATTTTAGATACTTCAGTAGTTTCTGTTAGTTCCGGTGAATTTACAATTCTTTGGCCTTGTTATTGTTTTCGTGAAGTACCGAAAGGCACCAGAAGGTTCCACCAGAAAAACAGAAGCGCAGAAGCAAGTCCTTGAAGCCATGTCTCACAGACTTCATGTTGATAACAGTGTGAAACTTGTAGGCAAACTCTTATTTGGCATTTCAGAAGGTTCTGAAGTACTAAACAAAGTAAGGCCTGCTGGACAACCACTCGCCGATGACTGGAGTTGCCTTAAAAACATGGTAAATAAATACTTTACTTGCCAATCTTATCATCAGCTCTTTACATCATTGCAACGAGCTCCATAGGATCTCTATATAAGATAGAAAAGTCAGTTTGTGGAGCCCAGAACTGTATTATTAGTCTAGGCTACTGAGAGGTCAGACACTTGCTTCTCTAGTGATTGATAAGAAAACACATAACCTTCATTGTATGGTGTAGGTGAGAGCTTTTGAGAGACACTGTGGATCCCTGTCGCAGTACGGTATCAAGCACATGAGGTCCTTTGCAAACATCTGCAACGAAGAGATCCAAATGGAGCAAATGGAAGAGGCAGCTTCACAGGCTTGCACCTCAATCCCACCTGGTCCTTGGAGCTCTCTTCACCGTGGATTCAGTGCTTAAAAACCCTAATCCCTCTTTGCATTTGTTAATACTAGTACCAATGCGCAAATATTCCTATTCCTGTTTCGATTTGTAATGGTTAATCTCCCTGTATCTCATTATCAGTTCCCTCTTCATTGTGTAATTACAGATTATCCATTTGCTAATGTACAAAATGCTTGTAGAAGCTGAAGTTAATGTATACAAAGGTTTGCTTATTATATACGTTCTCCGTTGCAAATTTCTAAAACTTTGGATTGCTGACGAGAATTGGAATTGAGTTCCAGAATATGGTAACTTTTATTAGAACTGAGTAAATGAGTTTTTACATACACAAAGTTTGTAGAGAATCAGAAAACAGAACAATGGACCCCTGAAGTCTTTTACTTGGTGACGGTGAAGCTTGCACGGAAGTTTGATATCATAACAGGGCACTCGCCCTTCTCATCGTACTCTGTGAACTCCTCTCCGCTCGACAAATCAATCTCATCAAACTTGGTTCCAGATTCCTGTTCAGGCCAGACCAAAAAAAAAACTCAGCTCACGAGAGCTGCAAGTAAAGTATTAAGCATCAAAGAGTTACAACATACAGCTTCAGCTTTCCAAAATCCACCAAATCCAAAATCGATGGGTTCATAGCCTCGACAGTCAAACACCATAAGAGGGGCATGCTCTCCAGCCTCAGAATCTTCAAGAGTTAAAGGACGACCTTTTCCAGGAATCATTGTCACATTCCCTTCCCTTCCACAGAACTTGCACTATAGAATAAACTCACCAAGTCAATTTCAAGCCAAAAGCATAAAGAAAATGTCCTTAAAAACATGCATATTATAAAGAGATGACGAAAGAGTAAAGATCAGTGATTACCTTCTGAACAAGATGACAAGTACCCCTACCTCCAGGTGGAGTAAAAGTCTCGTTCAAAGTCACACATGTTTCTTTCTGAGTCACCTCTCCACATTGTTCGCATTTCAACTAAAACACACACATGAAAACAATCTGTTAAATTAAATACTTTCCATGCTAAATATGAGGGAGGAGACAAGCAAGACATCATCTACTGAGTCATCATCATTGAGGAAGACTCAGAATAACAATTAGGCAGTGACACGACCAATACTTTTTTTTTTTTGTGCGACGACACGACCAATACTATTTGATCTTGCTCACTTATTACAGAAAAAAAAAAACACTTGGCAGTTTTGTTTCCGACAACAACCAGTGACTGTTCTGTCAAAGCTCAAACGGAAACTCTGAACAGGAAATACCTTGAGCAGCTACAAGCACCATGAGAGCATTTTACAGTAAAAAAAAATCAAACTTTTAAGCCTAAAGCTATGCAGAGGAACGGTTAATCATATACAAAAAGTAAACGAAGCGATGAAACGAATCTAGGGCTGTAAAAATGGAGGAAACCTTGAAGAGGTAAGGGAAGTTGGGATCGTCGCATCCACCGGAGGGTTGGAGATTAGTGAGATTCTCGAGATCAGCTGTTATCTTAAGCACATAGTTCACCATCTTCTTCTTCTCCCTTCTTAAGAATCTCCTTCTGACCCAGGTGGTTTTAACTTTTAAGGTCTTGAGAATGAACAAGTGTGCTTTACAGGCCGGCCGGATCCGGTTATTGACATACAAGTTCGACATCTGTTAGTGGACTACAATGATTGGATTTTTGATGTCTCATTTCTCGTTGGATTATTAGCCAAACTAGAAAACTCGGCCCACTAATCATTTTGAAGCTTTATTTTTATTTATATTTAAATGGTTTTCCATATAATAGCTAATTCAATTTTCTTTCACAATTGTACAAGACATAATGATTTTGATTTTTGACAATATTATCTAGCAAACAATAGCTAACTAGACTTGTGAGCACTTATTTACATACTTCACTAAAGTTTTGAAAATAAGAAAAGTCGATCGAATCTATTTCGAACTTGGACAGTAAACAGTGTAAATATCTTTGGTCTCCGAGTCTCTTATCTTAATTCTCACACATGTATTGCAAGTCAGAAATTTAGGCTACAACAACATTTGTACGCTATTATATAAAACACACGTTATAAATCTTTTTTTTTTCTCTTCAAAACAACAACATACAGAAGCGCTCCTGTGGTACGCTTTGTTACTTTCTGACATAATATGTCACCGCAAGAAAAGAAAATATAAAAGAATGTAAAAGGCTCGTGCGAATAGTGGGAACGCACCAACACGCAACCTCTTTGAGGAATCCATCAACAACCAAACACGTTGAACTAAAGTCAATCTATTGTCTTTGCCATTTGGCTTGACGTCGGTTTCGGAAAGCCACACACGTACGTAGTGTACATTTGCTTCGTGCCCAATCAATCCCACAGTGTAATTCCCTTTAAGTTGATTCGTCATTACTTGCACATTATTGTCGTCATTATCATTTTACTTTTTGTAATCAATAATGTGGCGGATACTATCTATTCTACGTTAATCTCCAACACATAAAATACAGTCCACAAATAAATAATCAGAAAGATTAGACTCTTGGTCCCTATTTGATTGACCGTTACACTATCACTTTCGCAAAAGCATCTAGTCATTACTTTGATGTTTTCTTTTGATATATACGTAAACTAGATATCTAAGTTTTCCACTTTTTTTTTATAAATATCCAACTTAATTTAATTTGTTTTCTTTTCTGCAAAAGAATTATGATATGTTGAAAATATATTCTTAGGCTTGAAAATGGTCTAGTGAAACTTCAGCCCATTATATTCTACGGTCAACAACAAGTGGATATTTGTTTTTTTTTTATATTTCTGTTGAACGTAAAGGTAAAAGTATTTAAATTTTCTTTCAACAAAGAAAAATAAAATAATAATACAAAAAAAATACAGGATCAGTTTCAATTTATGAAAAAACTAAAAAATAATTGAATAATGAAGATTCTTTTTTTGTTTTGCATTTTTCCTTCAACTGAAGTTTTCTAAATTCGCTAATAAATAACTAGAGATTCTTATTTTTTTATTCCTAATTAAAGTCTGAAGAACGAAAACAAAAAGTTTTAATTAAGTTTGGTCGTTTTAGCGTATATATTAACACATGTCATAAACTCATTGGTTAGCATAAAAAGAAAGTCTCACGTGTAACGCGAAAGCTAAAAGCTTTCTAAAACTTTTCTCCACCATCTACCGAACAAAGCGCGCCTCTCCCTTCCTTCCTTCAACCTCCTCGCACTCTCTCTCTCTAGACAAAACAAAACCAAAGCTATCTTCTTCTTCTCTCTCCCTCCTCTGTCTCGACGACCATATGTTCAAAACTCTGTTCTGTCTCTTCGTATAAATCTTTCTTAATTTTCTTTTCTGATTTTAATTTTTTTTCGTAAGCGACGCAACGGTTAATGTCATCGTTATATGGCAACTCTCATCTGTAGATGATCAGAATCCTCATTCAAAATAATGAGACTCTATCTCCGTTTCGCCCTCTTCATCGTCCTCTACGTGTTAACCGCAAATCCGAAACTAATCGCGTCGTGGGATGACGAGACTCCGATTAGATTCGACGTAGACCACAATCCTCCCACACCTTCTCCGTCGCCTGCGCCGGAGCCATCGCCTAAACCGGACGACGACGAATCCTCCGTTTCGTGCGTCGACGACCTGCACGGCGTCGGCTCGCTGGACACCACGTGCAAACTCGTCGCCGATTTGAATCTCACGCGTGACCGTTACATCTCCGGCAGAGGCAACCTCGACGTCTTGCCCGGCGTCAGATTGGTCTGCAGTATCCCCGGGTGCTCGGTGACGGTCAACATCTCCGGGAACTTCTCGCTGGCCGAGAACTCGACGGTCGTCGCCGGGAGTTTCCGTCTCGCGGCGGATAACGCCGATTTCGCGGTCGGCTCGGCGGTGGACACCACTGGGTTGGGCGGGGAACCGCCGTACGGGGCCAGCGGGACGCCGGAGGGAGTGGAAGGAGCCGGCGGAGGATACGGTGGGAGAGGGGCTTGCTGTTTGTCCGATACGACGGGGAAGCTTCCCGGGGACGTGTGGGGTGGGGATGTGTACGGCTGGTCGTCTCTCGAGAAGCCGGAGGTTTATGGTAGCAGAGGTGGGTCCACGAGCAATGAGGTTGACTACGGTGGAGGTGGCGGCGGAACGGTGGGGATGGAGGTTTTAGGGCGTGTGGGGCTAAACGGCAGCGTTTTGGCTGATGGGGCAAGTGGTGGAGTCAAAGGTGGTGGTGGGTCCGGCGGCAGCATCTTCGTCATGGCACATAAAATGTAAACTCTTTTCTTTAATATTTGTTTTAATGACTCTGATAGTTTCTTTCTTTAACGGGAGAGAGTTTTGATTATTTTAGGATTTGTATTGGTTTAGTGATGTTGAGAAAAAAGATAAAAGAAAGAGTTATTAGTACTCTTCTGATTCCACATTAGGTGGTTGGTGGTAACTTAAATGCAAACAAAGGTCTAAGCTTAGACCTTTAATTATTGCTGCATTTAGCATCTGCCTTTTTCTGAATCCACTTTTGTTTTGTTTTGCTTTGCTAGTGAATAGTGAGAGCTTAATATTAGAAAGCTCCAAACTTTTAATGAGAGTTTTAGTTACAATCTATTGTTAGAAACCACTTCCTCTATGTAAGTATTATTATGCTATCCCCATTTGATGGGTTGTTGGTGCAGAGGTATAATAGCTTCTTTTGGTTCTTGATTTGATCTCTGAAAAATACTGTTTTGGTTCATGCCACAGGGAAGGAAATGGTCTTATAAGTGCATCTGGAGGTGATGGTTATGCTGGTGGAGGTGGTGGACGAGTGTCTGTTCATATATACAGCCGCCACTCTGAACCTAAAATCTTTATCCATGGTGAGGCTTTCAGTTTTGGTCTATAACCATTCCTTAAATTGATATTACGATGATGATACTGCGCTTGGACGTGTCTTGACAACTCATCTTGATGGTCCCCTCTTTGTTTAATAATAAGTAACCTTTTTTTTGTAGGAGGTAGTAGTTTTGGTTGTCAAGAAAATGCTGGAGCTTCTGGGACACTGTATGATGTTGTTTCAGAGAGCTTAACTATAGACAACGAGAATAAGACAACATTTACAGACACTCTTCTCTTGGAGTTCCCTTACCATCGCCTTTTCACTAATTTATATATCCAAAATATGGCCAAAGTTGCTGTTCCTTTGCGTTGGAGCCGTGTCCAGGTTTGTGCAAATTACTGACATTCTTGACATTGTCATCATCTTTTGGTCATTGTGGTAAAGATTTTTAAGAATATTTTTTGAGGTACTATAGAGGGTTATATATATGTTACTGGTATTACAGGTTCAAGGATCAATAAGTTTGTCAAATGGTGGAGAGTTGAACTTTGGCCTTGCTCGTTATGCTTCTTCAGAATTTGAATTATTCGCAGAGGAAGTCTTGATGAGCAATTCTGCTATCAAGGTACCCTATTAAACTTGAAAATAAATGAATTTTGAAAACTCGTTTGGTTTTTTATTTATTTAATTATATGTACTAAATGGATCTCTATGTTATGTGTTAGGTGTTTGGGGCTTTGCGTATGACAGTGAAGGTGTTCTTGATGTTGAAGTCAAGAATGTTTATTGATGGTGGTGGAGTGACAATGTTGGGGACTTCAATGCTCGATATTAGTAATCTGTTAGTGCTCAAGGTATTCTAATTATATTCATTTAATTATTTCGCTGCTGAATAGTAGTAGACAATCCTATAATTTTGCTCTTTTATTATTTGTTTATTTATACAGGAGTCATCAGTGATACAATCCAATGGAAACCTCGGAGTACATGGGCAGGGTCTGTTACATCTAAGAGGCGCCGGAGATACAATAGAAGCACAGCGTCTGATTTTGTCTCTTTTTTATAGCATCAAGGTAAGAAAGATAACCCACATCATATGGACTGTTACATCTAATGTTACTAGGTAAAGAGTGGGCGTTTTTATGATTTGTGAAGGTTGGAGCTGGAGCGGTTTTGCGTGGTCCTTTGCAGAATACATCAACTGGTGGCCTGTAAGTTCCGAAGGTTCGGATGATCCTTCAACAAAACTCACTCTCATCTTTGTATTAGCATTTTGTTTTGTTGTACTACTGAGCCAGTGAAAACTTTTATGTTTGGTTTTATTTTTCAAAAGCACTCCAAAGCTTTACTGTCAACGTGAAGATTGTCCTGTTGAACTACTCCACCCGCCGGAGGATTGCAATGTCAATTCATCTCTTCCATTCACTCTTCAGGTGCTTAACTTGTTTACAGAAGAAATATGAATGAATGAAAATGTGCCTAATAGTTTTCTTTGTTTGTAGATCTGCCGAGTTGAGGATATTACTGTCGAAGGTCTCATCAAAGGATCTGTTATACATTTCCATCTGGCTAGAACCGTCCTTGTCCGCTCTTCTGGAACAATAACTGGAGATGGGATGGGTAAGGCACATATACTCATTGAACATGATTCTCCTGATTTGTGTCTTATTTGTTATGTGAACCATTTTTTGAGAGATTTAATTTATGTATGTACACAGGCTGCAAAGGTGGAGTTGGGACAGGTAGGTTTCTGAGAAGCGGTATTGGGAGTGGTGGTGGACATGGTGGTAAAGGTGGAAGCGGTTGTTACAATCATACTTGCATTGAGGGTGGCGATTCTTATGGAAATGCAGATCTACCGTGTGAACTTGGTAGTGGAAGTGGAGATGAAGAGTCATCAGATTCAGTTGCTGGTGGTGGAATCATTGGTAAGTCATGTTACACATTTGGTATTCAATAATTTTTTTGAACTTCTGAAATATATCTCTTCCTAATAAGTTTATTTTCTTACCAATTCGTGAAGTGATTGGTTCGCTTGAGCACCCACTTTCAAGCTTGTCACTTGAGGGATCGATAACAACTGATGGTGAGACTCCCAGGAAGACGCTTAAAACCATAAGTAATACAAGTCTAGGACCTGGTGGTGGTTCAGGTGGAACAGTGCTTTTGTTCTTGCGCACACTTGAGATAGCGAAGTCAGCTATTCTCTCTAGTATTGGGGGAAACGGTAGTCTAAAGGGAGGTGGTGGGGGAAGTGGTGGAAGGATTCATTTTCACTGGTCGGATATTCCAACTGGTGATGTTTATCATCACATTGCCAACGTAAAGGGAAGAGTTTATGTAAGGTTTGTCATAACAAGTTCCTACACAACAAAACTCTGCTCTTATCCTGTTTTTTGATACTCTAATTTCTCTTCTTGATTGTATTACTGATTATAGAGGAGGGTTGGGTGCAAGTGAAGATAACGTTGGAGAGGCAGGTACTTTGACTGGTAAAGCTTGTCCAGAAGGTCTCTATGGTCTATACTGCGAGGTATGTGTTATTTTATTGCTGTCCGTCGTTACATTGTTGGTCTAACACGCTTCAAACCATCTACATGTTGCAATATTCTACAGGAATGTCCAGTTGGAACTTATAAGAATGTTACTGGATCTGATAAAGCTTTGTGTAACCTTTGTCCGCCTAGAGATCTTCCTCATCGTGCTGTATATGTCACTGTTCGAGGTACTTTTTGTATGATAAAACATTGGGCGGTCTATGAGGTTGAGTTACAATAACTTTGATACTTGGTTCTTTGACAGGTGGTGTTGCAGAAGCTCCTTGTCCATATCAATGCGTTTCTGACAGATACCACATGCCGCATTGTTATACTACACTAGAAGAGTTAATATACACGTTTGGTGGACCCTGGTTGTTCGGCATTCTTTTAGTAGTCGTGCTCCTTCTACTAGCACTTGTCTTTAGCGTTGCTCGAATGAAATTTATAAGTGGTGAGGAGGTACACGGAGCTGCTGCTACAACTCATCATGGCTCTCAGATTGATCACTCGTTCCCATTCCTGGAGTCATTGAACGAGGTATGTGAAAGGAAGAGGAAATAGTATTTTTGGTTGCTAGTTTCCTTATATAATTAATAATTGTGTTTTTATCTTATTATTCAGGTGATGGAGACAAGCAGGGTGGAGGAGTCACAGGGACACATGCATAGGATATATTTCTTAGGTCCTAATACATTTAGTGAACCTTGGCATCTTTCTCATACTCCTCCTGATGAAATAAAAGAGATTGTGTAAGTTACTACTTATTAGTTATTACCTTTCCAAAGTTGTTTGTGAAATAACCTTTTGGTTAGGTCTCCTCATTTGATTTTTTTTCTTCTTTCAGGTACGAGGCTGCGTTTAATGGATTTGTTGACGAGATAAATGCTATAGCCGCATACCAGTGGTGGGAGGGTGCGATATACATAGTGCTTTCAGTTCTTGTCTATCCTCTTGCGTGGTCGTGGCAGCAATCACGTAGGAGGCTGAAGTTTCAGAAACTACGTGACTTTGTACGATCAGAATATGACCATTCTTGTCTACGCTCATGTCGTTCAAGGGCATTATATGAAGGGCTAAAGGTACATATTCTATCTATTAGAAAGAGAGAGAGAGAGAGATAAAGTGTTAATGGTAATAATCATTGGAAGTTGTGATGTGAATGTGTGCAGGTAGCTGCTACTCCTGATTTGATGCTAGCTCATCTAGATTTCTTCCTTGGTGGGGATGAAAAGAGAAACGATCTTCCTCCTCCGGTTCATGAAAGATTCCCAATGCCTTTAGTTTTTGGAGGGGATGGAAGTTACATGGCTTATTACACACTCCAAAGCGACGATATTCTGACCAGTCTTTTGAGCCAGGTTCGGTCTTTTTCTTGTTTTGAGTGTTAATGACTGCAAAAAAATGTCATACTGAATTTACTTTCTTTTTTAATAGTTGGTCCCACCAACCACTTGGTACCGGTTTGTAGCTGGTCTGAACGCTCAGCTGCGCCTGGTTCAGCAAGGGAAACTGAGGTCAACGTTTCGCTCGGTTATGAGATGGATTGAGACTCACGGAAACCCCGCCTTGAAAAGAAATGGTGTACGTGTTGACCTAGCTAGGTTTCAGACCTCGCCTTCCTCGTCTTGCCAGTATGGAATCCTTGTTCAGACCATTGTAGATGATGAAGTGGCATCAAATGAAACAGAACAGCAGCAGCAGCAGCATCCATGGTAAAAGAAATTTCACTTCTCCTCTCTCTGCTGTTTACTTGCCAAAGATTCATTCATTCACACAAATCATTTTGCAGGGGGTTACAAATTGATAATACGTCTAGTGATTTGCATTTTACACAATCTCCAAGTAGCTCAATCAATCATTTCAGACACCGAGACTGCGGAGAAATCATAGACATTGGCAGCTTACAGTTTCTCAAAGAAGAAAAAGATGTCCTCTCTCTCTTATCCTTCTTGATTCATAACTCAAAACCTGTTGGCCATCAGGTAAAAGCCTCTCCCTGATATTGCATTCTTTTTCTTTTAATTTCTACCAATGGGTTTTGAAATGTGGTGTGATTACAGGATCTGGTTGGTTTGGTTATCTCGGTGCTACTCCTAGGAGATCTAACTCTAATGTTACTCACTCTGCTCCAACTCTACTCAATATCTATGCTGGACGTTTTTCTCGCTCTGTTTATTTTACCTCTCAGCATCATTTTCCCATTCCCTGCTGGAGTCAGCGCTTTGTTTAGCCACGGACCAAGACGCTCTGCTGGACGCACTCGCGTCTATGCTTTGTGGAACCTCACATCTCTGGTCAATGTCGTAAGTAAAGTGACCTTCTATGGTTTCTGCAGTCTCCTTCTCCTTCTCTTACATGACTAAAAAAAACCTTTTGTGTCTGGTGTGTGTTTTGGCAGGTTGTTGCGTTTGTGTGTGGATATATTCACTATCATGGCTCATCAGCTGGAAAAAAGATTCCATATCTCCAGCCTTGGAACATTAGCATGTGAGAAGGACCATTAAACTCAAACCTTGTAATAACACATTCTTTATTTTGTGACATCTACTAAACATTTGTTTTTGCAGGGACGAGAATGAATGGTGGATATTCCCAGGCGCTTTGTTCTTGTGCAAAGTGTTGCAATCCCAACTAGTAAACTGGCATGTTGCAAATCTCGAGATACAAGATTACTCCTTGTACAGTGATGACTCTGAGCTGTTCTGGCAGTCGTAAGACACGAAACAAGACCATAATTTAATACAATACACAGGTGAAGGGAGCTGGTATTTTTTTTATATAAAAGGCGTCTTCTGGTGGTGCAACAAGCTGATTCAAAGATATTTCAGGTGAATATAGCTCTAACTCTTTAGGAAAAGTAGTAAAAGGAATGAATAATCCTGAAAAATCGTGAGAACATAAAAGCATATGCTTGTATTTGATTCCCACACCCAAGATCCATCTTGTCTTTTACTTCGATGGATTTTATCAGATGATCCGGACCAGGATGTTCGTTTTGCTGTTTCTAGTGATGTCTATTTTTTACTACAAAGATTGTCTTGATACTCTGCTGTCTTTGTTTTCTGAATGAATGGTATCTAAGTATTGGCTGCCAAGTTGAGTAACATAATTATATACATTTATTAGGGGGCATGGGATGTGAATTTGTAACAATTCTCAAATTCTATTGTTATTGGTTAAGAGATTCTAAGATTCTTGCTAAAATCTAATGTTATTTGTTTTATGATTGTTTAGTGACTTATGAAATCTTTTGTTATTCAAAATGTTTGGTTTTTAATGATTCTATAATACCATCAAATCCACTGTTATTGAGATTTGAATTCTAGACATTTCTTTTAAGTTTTTTGAGAATTGAAATTAAACAAAGTCTAAAATAGTATTTAATACATAATAAATAAAATAAACTAAAATAACAATTAGATTTCCATTTCAACAGCAAAATCGATGAGCCCCTGGTGCATTGCAAGTCGGAAACGCATCATCCTCCTTTTCTTTTGCTTCTGTACTCACGTCACTCTCCACTTGAATCTCGGAGAATCCTAGGCCTTTCCAGAAATTAAAGATCAGCATTTGAGTAATTATATTCAGTGCCACTAGTTCTGCATGGTTATCCCTCCATGTGTCTTTCGATCTGGGAAACATTTGTTCTCTACGGCGAAAAAAACAGAGAGATATTTAGATTCTTGAACAATAGTCTAGCATACATCATCATTTAATTCTTAAAATAATTATACTAGAATATTTTCACAAATACTTTAAATATAAAAAATTCTTTAAATTCTTTACAAATTTAACAAATTTCTTGACTTTTAATCAACGATCTCTATATAATTATATTCTCTCTAACTCTTCCTTAGTGAACTAATTCTGTACCAGAAAAGTAACAAAATTATCAATCAAAAACAGCTACATTTTGTTGTTCAAAGGAAAACAGCTACATAACAAGCATCTGAGGTTAGACCACATTGGAGCTTCCACCTATCACCACTATTGATACTTAAACTAAAATTCCGAAATACAGTTTACTGATACATTTTCTGCATGTATTATACATAATGAACACCAAAAAAAACTAAAGAAATATAAGAACAAAGGAGCATAACTTGTCTTTGTTTCAGAGTTTGTTAATCTGGTCGAAAACTATGAAGAAATTTTGTTTTTTTTCGATCCTTGTCTGCTTAAACGCAGCGTCTTTTCTAGTGGTAAGAAAAAAAGCTTTAATCTTTGTTCTTTCTTACCATCACTGATGACATATCTGATCTTCAATTGACTTGGTTTGATTTTTGTGAAGACTATGTTTTCTGGGGTGGTCGTGAAGGTTACCAGACGCTCTTGAACACTGATATGGAAAGAGAACTTGATCATATGGCCAGGTTCTTTGAAGCCGCTGTTGCTTATAAGAAGAAGATTGGTTTCAACGGCACGCTTTTGATGTAAGAACGTTTCTTTGTTTTGCTGTTTCATACAAACTTAAACTCGGAAGAAGCTTATAATGTTTTTGATCAAACAGGAGGAGAGAGAGTACAGATGTTGAAGCCTCATATCAGTGGAATGGACACAGTCGCTCGTGGACTGAAAAATGTAGCCAAGATCTTGGAGGTTAGTTCCTTCCCATCTCTCTTGTTCCTTTTGAAATTACAATCTGCTGCATTGTTGTGAAAAGGGCAAGTCTTGGGTCTGTTCCTGGCTTCTATGGATGTTCAAGTATGCAACTTTTTTTCATTAGTTTCAACAATGTTTTTACACAAAGTTTACGTTCTTTTTTTGTAGATCTGCACAAGTTGGAAGTTTTGGAGAAGCTTGAAGCAAAGCTTAAGGTATAACAAAATACAGTTTATTATAAAGGAGTCCACAACAAGTCTTTACACGTTTGATGGTTGTGTTTGGTTTATAGGCTGAAGGGAAGGAAGAAGAGAATGAAGAAGGAGAAGGTGATGATGAATCTGAGGGGCACTATCTTTCCCAAGAAACAGCACTCCCATTTCCTCACACACATCCTCTCTGCACCTCCTCCACTGCCGCCAAACACTTGACTCCACACAAACACATCATCTAGAAAAAGCTTTGGTGCATTCTCTCTTACGCAAGAGATCATCTCTTCCGTCACGTCCACGGCCGAGGATCCCAGCTGCTTCATGAACTTGAAATCACTCAAAGGTTGAACTAAAAAAAAATATTTTTTAAAGAACCTTTAATAAGATACTTGCATTGGATCACATAAATGTATGGGTTTCTTATTCTTGTCTCTTAATTCATTTTTACTAATTAAAAGTATTAATAAAAATAAGAACCCCTAAATGGAGTTTTAGGATAATGATGCTCTAACATTCCTCCAAAAAAGCACGTCCCAGATTGGTTGCTAGAGCAAGTCTCACAGATCCAACAGCTTGAGCAGACAAGTCAGATTCTATGAAGCCTGGTCTTATCCTTGCCATTGATGCTTCCTGTAGTTTGTTCAACATCAGGTTTGTCTGTGCTACATTCAACAGAGAACGCTCTGGCCAATTCAACAGCTTCAACTGTATAAGAAAACAAAACTTTTTTAAGCTGCGCATCTCCTCCTAACGAATCAAAGGAAAAAGAAGAAACAGGATTTCAGAGCTTTACTGAATCATGCAGAAGAGGAAGCCAGAAGCGTTGAGGAGTAGAGGGGCTCTTCATAAGCTGCAGTATTTTAGGCTTTGAGCATAATATGTAGAAACAAAAGAATATAATTATGAAATGTTGTATTATTACACACCGATACAAGTCTCTCCACAGCCTCGTGAGCCGCATCTATAGCTTTTCCATCATGGACTAGCTTCAATGATCTCTTGAAATCTCTATACCTTGAAAATATGGCAAGTAATTTCTGAGTTAGGACAGATTATTACAGAACCAAAACCATGAACAAGGAAAGCAGAAGACAGATGACTATTACTTGTGAAGAAAATCAAGACCACCAGAGATCTGCGAGTCGGAACCCAGAAGTTCGACCAGGCCTTCCCATTGCTGCATGTTAAAGTAATGGAATTCAAAACAGGACAAATACATAATGAAATATGTTTCGAGTATGGTGTGGAGAATATATACCTTGAGACTTTCATCAGACAATGACTTAATGAAATATGTTTCGAGTATGGTGTGGAGAATATATACCTTGAGACTTTCATCAGACAATGACTTTCCAACAGAATCAAACAGCTGTTGAGAAATCACTTTGAGACAGTGCTCATCCCGGGCTTGCTGAAGCCAAAAAATCCCAGATCCTTTTCTCCCATGTTTCCAGTGATGCACTCCAGAGATCTAAGCAACATAACTTATTTCAGTTAGAAATATATGTTTTCTGTTTATTTTTCCCCACCAATTTTGAGATAAGAAAACGTGTAGAATAGATTTTCAACAAATCAATACCTTCATAAGTTTAGCGCTGACATAACTAAGTTCATATAGACGGCAAATCTCTAGGCTCTGCATCAGGAGAAACATAATTACCATGTGAAGCCTTCTAACAAGATCCTATGATTCTAAGCAACGATAGAGAATGTAAATAGATGAAACCTTAATAAGCAACTGATTCTCTTGAACTGGCTGCCTATAGAACAACAATTCTAATAAGCCTAATCCCTGTTTCACGCAGGATGATAGATAAACAGGAGCTATCTGCAAAAATTCAAACACAAAGCTTCATACACAAAAGGTAACAAAATGATTAAGTTCTATGCAGATTTAACTTTGATATTTTTAACAGGAAAGGTACATAATGTCATAAAAGAAAAGGTACCTGCCAAGTCAAAGCATGTGTAGAAAGAACTTGAGCATAAACAAGTCTATGGAGCTCTTCCATGTTGATTCCACCCAAGTTTCGCTGCTCCTCATGTACAAGAAATTCTCCTTCTTCGCTTCCAGCTGTCAATAACTCCATGGCATGTGCAACCATCCTAACAACAAACACAAAATAGTATCGTCCTGATCCGTTATGATAACAATATAGCATTCTCAATTGATTTAGTAACAAGAAACAATGACCGCCTTGCCTACCAGGAGCCAAACTCTTTGGAACACACTGCCAGCACAACCTGCATCATTTAATTACACCATGCCGAATTAGGGTGACAGAAAGCTGAGACAGTTACACCTCTTATTGGGATAAAAATCCATTTCTGACCTCAGTATTATCTCCAAGAATTCCAATAAGCAGTCTCAGAAGCTTATGGGAAGTGTTAGTTGGCTTTGACTGAACACATTTCTGAGCAAGATTATGCATGCCTTCTAGTCCCTGCAAATGATATAATAGGGACTGAGTAAAAAACAACAAGGCTCAAATATAAAATAGACAAACAATAAGTAAAACAACTCACCTTCGTGAATGGCCTGAGATAGATAAAATGAGAAACAAAAAGCTCCATCCAGTTAGATGTCGCAGCTGAGAGGCAATCGGCATTTCCCATCATGATCTTCAACATATTTCTCAAGCCCTCGCGGGTCTGATGGTGAGCACATTGAACCCAGAAGGCACTGCACTCTAGTTTAGTTATCTGAGACTGCCATCTCTCTCGTGTCTGGCACAAAGCGAAGAAAGGGTAGGATGAGTATAACCTCTAAACAACGATAAAAAGAGAAAGAATGATACATCTTTTCACATACCTTCATAAAATCAGGCTTCGCTGCAAAGCATTCACCAAATATCCCAGCTTCTAGTTTTGGACGCATCCGTGGCATTTTTGAAATGAGAACAGCGACAGCTTCTACAAGTCCATTTTCTGTCTACTTCATCAAATTTGTATTACACTATGAATAGTTAGGAATTCGCGCATATACAAGAGTACTAGCATGTAGATAGTCACTCCATATTATATGACATGAAACACAAACATGAACTACTTTACTAACCTCACGATTTCCTAGCTGGTCTAGTTGATAAGAACCATGTAAGTATAACAACTTCACCTAAAAGTAAAAGTATGGTTAGCTTACTCCGCAAACTGAAACTTCCAAAATCAAATTAAAAAGACCCCGCTATGATCTATCCCAAAAAGTACGAACCACTATTTCTAGCCAACCAACTGATAAAGCAGATGACATCACTTCCCAGTATCTTGGATCATCCTCGATAGCCTGCAAATGCGAATAAACGGATTAAGCAATTCAGACCGTCATCATAATCGAATTCTTACAGAGGATCACCATATGAGTTGCTATACAATCGACACTATGAGAGTTGAAAAATAAATAAAAGATATCTAAGAGAGTGAGTAGACCTGTAGGCCAACAAGTTCCATTTGGAAATCCTCGAGTTTTGAGTAGATAGTTGGATGTGAGCTTGAAAGGAGTACATCATAATCCTGCCATGGTACCAATAATCGGTAACATATTCTACAAGGTTGCAAAATTAAGAGCTATGGAGGAAGAAAGTAATTACAGATAGCCAATCAACAAGCCGTTCTGGCAACCAAGACAGACACGTCTTGTCAGCATAAAACATTTCCATCAACTCCCACGCAGCCTTTAAAGAAGTCGGTTCCTCAGCACTCTGCAATTGAAAAAAAAAAAAAACTCCCACACTCAAAGCTATAACTAACTTACGGAAGAGCTTTGAATACAGCATAGTAAAGTTCTGACCTGTATAACTGATTTAGGGTCTTCAATCAAAGGAGCAGGGGAAGACACTGAATCACTAAGGAGAGATTTAATCTCCCTGCTGTACTCCATTACGTACTCCCACCTAACACATTGCGAACAAATCAATTAATAAAGGTTCAATTAACAAAGCAGTGAGAGAGACACTCGAGTGTGTTCCTCACCACGAAGTCTGGTACAGCGAAGGACTCGTATCCATCTTAAACAAGCTCGAAATCGAGTTCCTCCTGCTCTGCAAAAGCGCAAACGGAGAGACGGATCCGTAAGCGATCCTCCGCCACTGCGCGTCGCCGATCTCGCCGTCCTCGCCGCCGCTGAGCCTCACGTTAACCACCTCACCGCCAGCTTCTTCGTCGTCGAGTGACTCCGGGTTACGTAGAACCGTGACGCGTAGGTTGTTCCCGCACCCCCAGGAGATGGAGAGCCTGTGAACCCGAGACTTGAGGCCGTAGCGAAGAGGATACACCGCCGGTGATTTCTCCTTAGTCGAAAACGGAACTAGTTCTCCACCGTTGCCGGAATCGGAATTCATACCCGGCATTTCGGAGCTCCGGTGGCCGTTAGGGTTTTGATCGGGGGTTTTGAGGAGAGTGAGGTGTGGCTCCAGCAGTAGCCAGAATAATAGAGTCGACACCAAAACGCACCGTGTCGTTATCTATAGTAATTACTTTGAAAGGTTTTCTAAATTGGACCATTATGTTAACCGAGTTTTGATTTAATACCAAACAACGCGTCGTTTTTAGTTTATAAATATGGACAGCCCGGCGTTTACCGTTACAAAAGCT
>NW_026615848.1:0-36682 GCF_000801105.2 Raphanus sativus
ATCAGAAATGTCTTCGACATGGGCCTTTTCTGTAGTCTGTAAGCCCAACTGACTATTACTCCCCCTCAAACTTAGTGTCGGAAGAGAGACACTCAGTTTGGTACGAAGTCGACTGAAAGCATCAAGAGAGAGTGGTTTCGTAAAAACATCTGCAATTTGAAGAGTTGCAGGGATGTGTTTTACCTCCAACATCTTCATAGCCACTCTCTCACGAACATAATGGAAGTCTACTTCAAAGTGCTTCGTGCGTTTATGAAACCGAGGATTTGCTGTAAGACACACGGCAGACAGGTTATCACAGAGAAGAAGTGGTGTAACCTTCTGTTGAAGACCCATAATTCGCAGAAGGTTCTGCAACCATGCCACTTCAGAAGCTGCCATCGACATGGTTCTATACTCGGCTTCGGTAGAGGATTTTGAAACCGTATCATGTCTTCTAGCTGACCACGAGATGATATTTGACCCCAAGAATGTACAGAAACCACCAGTGGATCTTCTTGTGTCTTTGCATCCTGCCCAGTCTGAGTCACTATAGCAGAGCAGTGTAGAATCGCTTGCCTTGTTGATACTAATACCCATCTCAGTTGTTCCTTTGACATACCGCAAAACTCTCTTCAAAAGATTAAAATCTGAAACACTCGGCTGATGCATCTTTTGGCAAATGTAGTTAACAGAAAATTGAAGATCCGGACGAGTCAAAGTTAGGTATTGAAGTTTACCAGCTAAGCTTCTGAAATACGACGGTTCTGAGAACACCTCATCTTGTCCCACCAGATGATCAAGCTTTGTGGGTAGAGGTGTTGAAACAGGCGCACAATCAGCCATTCCAGCTATAACCAGAAGGTCTTGAGCATACTTGGCTTGGTTTAAAAACAGACCATCTTCCTTGTGATGTACTTGAATCCCAAGAAAATAGTGTATATCTCCCATGTCCTTCATTCTAAACTCAGCATTGAGACGTTGCAGAAGTGTCTCAACCAACTTATTGTTGTTTCCTGTTAGGATCATATCATCAACATACAATAAGAGATAGATGAGGTCTGTACCTTGGTGATAGACAAACAATGATGGGTCAGGAAAACTGCATTGAAAACCAAAGTTTATCAAGAAAGTGCTAAACTTATCAAACCAGGCCCGAGGTGCTTGTTTGAGTCCGTATATCGCCTTCTTAAGTCTGCATACATAGTCTGGTCGTTGCTTATCAACATACCCTGGTGGCTGAACCATGAACACTTTCTCTTTGAGTTCACCATGTAAAAAGGCATTTTGAACATCTAGTTGTCTGATCTGCCAATCTTTTGTCACTGCCACATGTAGAATGGCTCGGATTGTTGCAGTGCGCACGACAGGACTAAATGTTTCTAGATAGTCCACACCTTCCTCTTGCTCATTACCTTTAGCTACCAATCTTGACCGAAGCTTCAACACAGACCCATCAGCATTTAACTTTTCTTTGTAGACCCATCTGCAGCCTAGCGGATTCTGACCTTCTTCAGGTGGAACAAGCTCAAAAGTTTCTGTTTCTTCCATGTTTGCCATCTCCACATCCATCGATGCAGTCCAAGCTTTATCTCTTAGAGCTGCTTTGACTGATCTTGGCTCGGAGCATCCAGACTTTACATTAAACAAGGCATACCTGGGATTTGGTTTAACAATGCCTGACCGAGCTCTAGTAGTCATCGTATGAGTTGGGAGAATAGGAACAAGAGGTGGTTGATCTGGAGAAACTGTTTCTCCATCATCACCATTAGTAGAATCATGATCAGAAGACTCATGATCAGAGGATTCAGACAGCTGTTCTGCTTCTCCATTCTGGTGTTCCACAGGTGAGTGAAGATTAGGGGGCAAGACGTGAGCAGTAGGCTTGACCAACAAAGGAAAATCTTCCTCAACATACCGAAACTCAGCTGAAGAATGTGCTTGAGACAGAGCTGGTTCGACTGCAGACTTCAACCACGCATTACGAAGAACAGAAGAAGTTTTATTCTGAAACTTGCTATAGATATCTCCAAAGGGGAACGATGATTCATCAAAAAGTACATGACGGCTGATGTATACAGTTCCCGTTGGAGGATAAAAACATCTATATCCTTTGTATTTTTCATTATACCCGAGAAAAACGCAAGCAAGGGACTTGGGATCAAGTTTATTTTTCATGTAAGGACGTAGATATGGAAAGCATTTGCACCCAAAAACTCGAAGAGAAGTATAAACAGGAGCTTCACCATTCAGACGTTTGTAGGGACTGTCATTATCTGGAAGAGACGACGAGGGAAGAAGATTCCCAAGGAAAGAAGCAGTGAAGAATGCTTCAACCCACAATGCTTGAGGAACTTTACTGTGATACATCATCGTAAGCCCAAGCTCAGTAATGTGTCGATGCTTCCTTTCTGAGATGCCATTTTGTTGCGGTGTGTGAGGACATGACAAGAGATGCTTAATACCACAGCTTGCAAGATGAGCCAAGAACCTGTTGTTGACAAACTCTCCACCCCCATCCGACTGAAATTGCTTGATCTTGTGTTTGTACTGATTTTCAACCAAGGTTTGAAACCTTAAAAACACAGAGTAGAAGTCGGATTTTAACTTTAGAGGATAGAACCAAGAGAATCTGGAGTAGTTGTCAACAAAAATAGCATAATATTTAAAGCCTTGAGTAGACACAATAGGACTTGGACCCCATAGATCACAATGTATTCTTTCTAAAGGATGAGAAGACACTGTTTCAGAAGCAAGAAATGGGAGTTTACAACTTTTCCCAAGCTGACAAGCATCACACAACAACTGAACATCTTTCTTATTCAAAACTATAGACTTATTTCTGACTAGAAACTGAAGAATCTCCTTGTGAGGATGGCCTAACCGCTGATGCCACACCTCATCACTTGTGACCTGCTGCCTTGTGGAGTAGTAAGCCTGAAGCTTTTGATTCTTCAGTATGTAGAGGTCCTTATTCCTTTTTCCTCGTGCTATCACCTGCTTTGTTCCCTTGTCCTTAACACACACAGATTCATCATCAAATGTGAACTCACAGGGATAATCTGATGTGAGTTTAGATACAGACATCAACGATTTTGTAATAGCAGGGCAAACCAAGACATCATCAAGAGGTAAAGTACCTTGAGGAGTATGAATGGCGATGGAACCAACATGGGTGATAGGCAAATAGTCTCCATTTCCTACAATGACTTGATCATTTCCAAGGTAAGGTTGACTGGATGAGAGCTGAGACGCGTCATTCGTGATATGAGCAGACGCTGCAGAGTCTGGGTACCAGTCTTGTCCTGTACCATGCTCACGATCAGACAACTTGACAGTAGCAAAGGCTTTATGAAGCGTCTCAGGGCTCTCAAAATCCTGATCAAATCTGTTGTAGCATCGTGCTGCTGAGTGACCGTAGCGACCGCATATCTGACATGTTGTTCTGCTTGAAGAGTTTCCAGTGAACTATTGCTGGAAACCTCTGCCTCTAGTCGAGTAAGACTGAGATCCTCTACCACGATATCCACCCCTGTTGTTGTTACCACCACGTCCTCTGTTATTGTATCCTCCACGACCAGCATGAAAGGCTAAATGAGGGTTGACATCGTGGGACTCATTGTTTGTCTGAAGCTTATCATCGAAGTTGATGAGCTTGAAAACAGCATCCTCAAAGCTCATCTCAGAGTTGGAGTCCATGGAGTGTTCTATCACAGTACAAATAGCTTCATATTCTTTACCAAGACCTCCTAAAGCACCATATATGACTTCTTGTTCCGACAAAGAGCTACCGATAGAATCTAACTGATCACAGACACTTTTGATATCATTGAGATACTCAGTCATTGTCTTCTGACCCTTCTTCATACCTTGGAGTTTTCTTTGCAGGTCGAGCTTTCTGGTTGCAGAGACACGGTTGTACTTCTTCCCAAGACTGAACCACACATCTTGAGCTGAGTGTAGTCCATACACAGATCTGAGTGCTTCTTCAGTCAATGAGCCGAAAAGCCAAGCCATAACAAGCTGGTCTTTTCTAACCCATTTTGCAAACTCTGGATTTGCCTCTTCAACCACGGCGTCTTCATTTCGGACAGTGACGGTAGGTGAGGGACGCGGCAAGGTTCCGTTTACAAACCCTAGCAGTGACTGACTTGACAAGAAAGACTCAAATTGGGTTTTCCAAAGGAGATAGTTTTTAGATGAGAGTTTGAGAGTAACACAGTGTGAGATACTCAAAGTAGGAGCTGACAAAGGATCGTTGTCTTCCATAATGCTCTGATACCATAAAGAACAGAGAAACAGAGTAGAGAAGATGAACACTTAAACTTTCATTTTATTCAACTTAAGGTTTTCATTACAAAGCTATCTCCTTTTATACACAACGAGACCTAATGCTCTAGGGTTTCAATCATACGACAGCGCATTGAGTAAGAACTCCAAAGTTGTTGAATGTCGTTGTCTTCATAGCTGGCTTCTCCGTACATCTCTGGTTTTGTCGTTTGTTGACAAGTGACGAGATGACCGTTGTTGAATTCTTGGTGGGCTTATCAGAAATGTCTTCGACATGGGCCTTTTCTGTAGTCTGTAAGCCCAACTGACTATTATACGAGTCTCTTCCCGAGCTCCCTTATCACTACCAAACTGTGAACCAAGTGCAATCTCAGGGATCTTAATCTTCTCTTTCCACATAAGTGATCTTGACCGGTCATATGGACCTGGCCGGAAACGACCACCTCCATTCCTAGTGATCTTCGAGTTATCCTCACGTCTTCTGATGATTCGATCCGAGAGATTGTTATGTTGTCTACTACCTTCCCATCGGTTATTGTCCCATTTGGTTGAGTACGAACCGCGAGGCTCTTGTCTCTGCTGATTATAATCCACCTTTTGTGCTCTATAAGTTGAAACCTCACTGTGTTTTGCAGCACGAGAACTAAACCGAGTAGGAGGAGCCTCTTGCAGCGACAGCGAGGCATTGGAATAGCGTTGATCTTCTGATCCATCTCGACCCAAGCGATGGCTTAGAGGTCTTTCTTGTGGAACCTGAACTTAAAGGGGCATATTAGGATATATCCTATATATATTATGATAATGATGTAATTAGTCCTAGTCCTTATCATCTTATGATGGTCTCGTTGTATAAATAGGCAGCCAATGCTATTCTAATAAGATAACACAAATTACATATTCATATGATTTAGTCCTAGTCCTTATCATCTTATGATGGTCTCGTTGTATAAATAGGCAGCCAATGCTATTCTAATAAGATAACACAAATTACATCATTATCATAATATATATAGGATATATCCTAATATTTAACGAGTGATGAGGCCGTGACGATGCAAACTTCATGTCTAAGGAAACAATTCAAGAATAAAAACATAGCAAATTTAACAGAACATAACACAAGTTTGAAACGACAACATAGATAAAAACAACACGCTCTCAAGTCTCAGTCTACACTAACGATGTTAGCGAACTTACAACCACACACCAGACCGTGGCATTTAGGATAATTAAAATACGAAGGGATCTAAATAAAGATATTGTGCTTCATCAAACGGTAACAGACACACATTTCATCACGTCAAACAGCCCATCCTCAACGACAACATCACACGACTCCAACTTACCCCAAATCCCTCCTCCTTGGCGCCTTTCCAGAGCAATCTCCGCACAGCAAATGACCTCCTTGCCGTCATGTTTCTTAGGAAAGAAGAGAGCCAGCTTCTTCTCACCGCACTTCACCGCAATGGGCCACTTTGACTGGGCAGTCTCGACAGCCAGAAACTCTTCCAAACCGTTGACAACACTCCAGCGGCTCTGCTTTGGGTCAAACGCCCTCAACGCCTTGCCTTAACAATCAAGAAAGTAGAGGACATCATCAACCACACACCCACCCTCCCAGTTCTTAGAGTTCAACACCTCGTTAGACTCCCACGTGTTTTCCTTTGGTCCATAAACAACAGAAAAGGTGTCCCTAACACCTCTCATGCAAATCTTGTCCTCCATCACCACCGCATCAGACCAAATAGCACCAACCCTCATGTCTTCTTTACCCATCACAGGCTCCCACACCTGCGTCTCTGCATCAAGCACCATCACTGTTTTCCTCCACGCCATCCCACGATCCCAAGTGAAACGGGAATCACCGATCAGGTAAACCTTCCCGTCCATGACAGTACCAACTCTACTAGGCATGGGAGTTGCCGCGAAGCGCTGAGGCATGTCAGGGATGGGCTGCACCGTGTGGGAGGTACAGTCAACGCAGAGGGCATCAACATCGTTGAACACGTACACCTTCGAACCCACCGAGACAAAGCTTCCACGGTGAGACACGGGAGGAAGTGATCGGACGACCACCAAGCGGTTACTGCAGTTGAGTTTCCGATGGAGGATGTAGAGACGGCAGTCATCCGTGTTGTTGCGGTTGCGGAGGATGGCGTACACACGGTGTTGGGTGATTCCCAGCTGAGATCGCCTCTTGTAGAGCTTAGGAGAGGCAATGAGGTTCCTGAACTTCTTGGAGACGAGGGAGAGTGTAGGGTAGTGGCTTCTGGGCACACGAGCCACGATGTCAAGGGCAACGTCGTCTGGAAGTGACGGAATCAGAGGAGACACTGACAGCTCCAAGAATTGCTCCATGTTTTCAGACATCGTGAAACAGATGTGGTTGAATGAGTATCAGAAAAACGACCTGAAGACAAAGGAAACACATGTAATTGGTTCAGACATTCCAAGTACAGACTTTTCAAGGTCAGACATTCCAAGTTCAGACATATCAAGTTCAGACATCATTTCAAGTTCTTCTAAATTCAGACATTTCAAGTTCAGACTTTCAAGTTCAGACATTTCAAGTTCAAACATTTCAAGCTCAGACAGTTCGAAACATTTCAAGCTCAGACATTTGAAGTTCAAACATTTCAAGTTCAGACATTACAAGCTCAGACAATCCATTATTCCAACTTCAGACATTCCAGGTTCAGACATCTCCTATTATATCCTCTCAAGCAAGAATCACAAATAAAAAAAATTGCTAAGAAGCTAGGAAGCGGACTCCAAGTCCAAACAGAACTAGTGTAAGAATAGGGTTTACTCATAAACAACAACAGACATGGAAAAGTTTTAACTTTTACCAGATTATTGGTCTAGACATGTAAGCAGGAGGAACATCGGACCATTTACCACACAAATTTCAACAATAACCACCAAAAATATCACACTCAGATTTCAACAATAAAGATAAAATGGTACAGAAACCAATCGAACAGGATAGATAGAAAAAGAGAATCCAGAGTGAGAGTAAGAAGATTTCAGATTTTGAGGACAAACCTGCAAACAGAAACTAGGGTTTCCGTACGACACCTCTCAAGACCCAAAGAGACGGATGAGTTGCATGAGAGAAGAAGCAGAGTGTGGGAGAATCTCTCTTATAAGGGGTTAAAGGGATAAACCGGTGTCGTTTTACGTGTTGCCTACTAGGACTAAAATTAGTTTTTTATAATATTTTGTGACTTTTACTCTATATGAATAAATATTAGTTTTCATATGACATGAGATATTTTGGTTTTTAAATAGATTACTTTTATTTTTTATTTTACTATTTAAAATAATTATTAAACATATTAATTTAATAATAATAATAGTAATAATAGCTTTTATAGAATACAAATAAGAAAATTTATTAATCCATAGTATTAGTAAAAACTAAATTAGCACACATATTTGTCAACAAAAAAGTAAAAAATTATGTTGTGTTAATATGATGAAAATGAAAAAAATAAATTTTAACTTAAAATAAAATATTAAATTACTAAAATCAACATTTTAAGTATGAAAGATCATATTAATAAAATAAACTATGTCCATATTTTTCCAGATCTGAAAAAATATCAAATAGTGTAGACTTCTAATGAAGTTTTATTATAAGTTAAGGCTAGTAGACTTCATATGAAGTCTACTAAACCACAAAATTTTAAATAGACTTCATTGTAAGCTATGTTACATGGAATCGGAAGCGGATACGCGGAAGCGGAAGCATTTAGAAGCGCGGAAGTGAAAATTTCAAAAATTCTAAGAAGCGGGTACGCTTCGGAAGCGTATATTTATATATATATATATGTATATATATATATTGTAGCCAAAAATACATATATTTATTTATATATCATGGAAAAAAAACCAAAACCCTATCTAAACTAAAAGTTCTTAAAAATAAATTATAATATTTATTTTGCTTTCTATAACTATGTGAACTTCACATGGATTCAATACACAGTATAACTGAATTTGAACAAGTAATTTGACAAAGATAAAACTATAGATAAGAAACTTAGGTTGATCAATTAGAAAATTTCTTTTGGTTGTACGTGTAAGAAGAATCAAACATTTCGGCTTTTTCCATACGTGTGATTAATAGCATTATCTTCATATTATTAAGTCCTAGTGATAATAATATGAAAGTTGACAAAAAAGTCCTAGTGTACTTATTATATCAAAGTGGGCTTATAATCTAAAAAAAACTTGGGCCAAGATAGAGAAAAATTACGAGAACAACACAAAAGACCGCTTCATCTTCTTCACTGTAAAACCGTCGGCCATGAATAGCGTTTCCGATCTGTAAACAACACGATTCCAACTTTGAATCGTGCGTTTCCACAGCGTTTCCAAACTCCACTTTTTAGGAATCACGATTCTCATAGGATTCTGAACGATTCCAGACGCTTCTGTTTCTGCTTCCGATTTCGGAGCGGCTTCACCGACGATTCCATGCAACGTAGATTGTAAGTCTACAAAAATATGAATAATTTTTCCTATGTTCTTTAAATAATTTTATCTAATTTTGCGGATATTTTTCTCGATGGTTGTTATCTTCTCCTCCCAAAAATGTAAGATTTACATCGATAGATTTAAATATGTTTTTTATACTTATATTTAAATAAAATTACATATTAAAACTATATGTCTTTAATTTATTACTATATTGTCTTATAAAATATATTTTCTAAAGTTTTTTAGATTTAAAATTATTTCATATTTTAATGTATATATTTTCATACTTTTAGAACAAAAAATTATTTCAAATTTTCTAAATGTACACTAATAGATCTGAAAGTTTTCCGCTAGTGTAGACTTCAACTAAAGTCTACTAAACCATAAACTTTAAGTAGACTTAATAAAAAGTCTACTAAAATATGATTTATATTTATTCTTATGTTTTTCTCATAACTTTATCTTATTTTGCAGGTATTCTTTTCCAAGACTTTATTTGAGGCATCAAGATTATGAAAAATCGAACACATTAAAAAAATATTTTTAATAAAATGATTTGTAATAATTTTTCATAATAAAATATTCATTTGTAAATAAATTTTTTTATGCATAATTTATAAATATTGTATTCATTTTTAGTTGTGTTACACACTTGTATGATATTATTAATTTTTGTTAGCTGTCAATTTTTACACAGGATACTCTAATCAACCAAACAATTAAAACTGACATAGTAGGCTTTTGTACCAGACTTGTGGCTGTAACAGACTATGTATTTGCATGCAGCAGATTTCTGTGAAAGTCTTCTGTAAAAAAAGACTAATATTTAAGTCTGCTTCTAGACTATCATGCATCTTCTTTTGTATCAGATATTATCAGTATTACTCATGTTTTCAAAATATTCATCACAAATTCAACGAAAATACAGTAGACTAACCAAGAAGTCTACGTTAAAAGAAGATTAAAACGTAAGTCTGCTCGGCCGAAATCAGACATGCAATAAACATGTCAAAAGACCTACAAACTCAACATTCATCACATAAGACATCATTCAAAGCAACAATAGAACTCATAAGTTCAACACTGACTAAAGACCCACAAATCAAACATAAGTTCAACACATAAGACAACATCCAAAGCAACAATACAAGTCATAACTCGTTGTCACCTCCAGCTCCTACTTGACACTGGCTTAATACACAAAGGCGTACAATGTGGGTCTTACATAACTCGATCAAGTTATGTACTTGTCTATCACTCGTGACATTCATAGGAGGAGTATACGGACCCATTTTCTCTAAAGTACGCATGGTAAGGAATACGTCAGCTCCACTTTTTCGGTTTTCTTGTCCAGATCATAATCTTTTTGTGCCATTTCAAGAAGTTCACCATATGTACAACCATCATGCACAAAGAACATTCTCCCTTTTTCCATTTATCAACCACAAACTCCCACAAACTCCCACAAAGAGCCTTTCGTCACCCATTCTCCGTACACAACATGCAAATTAACCATTACCTGCAAAAATAATACATTTTAAAAAATTAGCGAAAAATAATTTTATGTTTGATAAAATTATAAACGTAGACTTCCAAAGACGCCTGCACATTGTTAGCTAACTACATACTCAAACCAAAAATTCGATAGTTTCCTAGTTATAAAAGATTATATTTTAAAAATAGTTAAAAACAATTAGTATTAACTAATAGACAATTTCAAACAAAAAATCTTGAAAATACGTTATGAATAATACACAAATTCACTTTTTATAGATTTTCAAGAGTAGACTTTCGTTTCTGTCAACAACAACGTAGACTTTCGTTTCTGTCAACAACAACGTAGACTTTCTTATCAGTTTACCAATGTAGACTTTCATATAGGTCTACAGTTTGAGTTAGTTTTTGCAATTGCAAAATTCACGGGTTACTATCTGTATTTTAAAAAACGTTATGATTTTATACAAGTAGACTTTGTTTTCAGTCTACATTTTGAAAATGTTAGTTTTTGCAATTGACTAGAACTCATCCCAAATTTGACTTTAAAACGTAGACTTCATAAACAGTCTACAATTAAGAGGTAGACTTCATCAACAGTCTACAATTTATTTTTATTTTTTTAGAACAGGTTAGTTTTTGCAATTGACAAAATTTACTTTCTAAAAATAGACTGACACAAACATCTACAAAAGTGTAGATGTTATATGAAGTCTACGCAATAATCCGATGGGTTAGTTTTGCATTTTACCAAAATAAAATAGTAGACTTCATATGCAACCTACTTTTTTTTTCCTGAGTTCAGTAGACTGAATAAGAAATCTACATATTTTTTTCCATCCTGGTCAACTTCTTAAAATTTTAGTCAAATACAAAACTAACTTAAGCAACGGAGTCAAAGTTTGGGTCAAATGCAAAACTGACATTCTGTAGACTTCACTAGCAGTCTACACATTGTAGACTGTTTGAGAAGTGTACTTTGAAAAGTCAAAAGTTCGGTCAAATGCAAAAACTAACCTCTTTACGTAGACTTCTTGGTAAGTTTACGCACTATTTTTTTTTGTTATCAAAGGAAAAGTCGTAGACTTCCAAGGAAGTCTACTTTATAAGTTTTTTAGCATTTTGGTCAATTGCAAAACTAACATGTGCGTTGAATTGTAGACCGCAATGTAAGTCTACATCTGCCCGTAGACGTACAAAGCTGTCTACTTTCGCGACACAGATCTGAAAAATGACGAAAACTATGTAAATAGTTACCTTTTTGCGGTGTGAACTTGTTTCCACCCTTTTCCACCGTCCAAACTTCAAATATGAGCAAAATGAAGGAACTTTGACAACCCACAAGAGATAACACTCGAAATTTTGAAGTTGTGTTTATGAAAATGAAAATTATGTGAGTTTTTAGATGAGAATAGAGAGGAAATGAGAGGAAATGAAGATTTGTTTGTTTAGAAACACAAAAAATGGTTGAGAATTGAATGATAGAGGTGTAAAGAGCTCAAAATTGGTTGTTAATGGTAGTTGAAGAATTGATGATAATGGCATGGTTGTAAATAAGAAGAAATATTTAGGGTGTTATAGGTTTTTTATCATTTTCGAAATAATTAAATAATTAATTAATAATGGCAATTTCTGTAAATATTTCAAAAACATAAGGATGAATAGGAATTTTCAATTGTGAATAGTAATGACAAAAAAAAGAGGTTGGTTTTGGGGTTGACTTGAATTTTTAGGTTGGTTTTGAAAGAATCTCTATTATTTATTATGTAATTGCATATAATTATACTATTATATTTTAATTGATCGGTTTACTCAGTTTACATATCAGACAATATCCATATACAATTGTTTCTTAAAAATAACATCTATTTGATATATTCGATATTACCAAATCCAACTATTTTATTTTATTTTAGTTTGGTTCAATTTTAATTGGTTCGATTTTACTCGATTGAACACCCCTATTTTTCTTCAAGAGTGAGTTACCATTTGAGACACTCTCTTCTCTGTTTTGACATCATAAGGCACTTATAACTAGAAGCACATATTCTCTTTGTCATAGGACTTCTCTATCCTTCTCGCTGGGTTAAAGGAGACAAGCCTCTGGTTAGCATTTTATTATTTTAATATAATGTCAACTTTTTTTACAATTTTTTTATTCTATCTCTTGTATGTGTATTTTTGTTTATTTTCAGTTTCAAAATATATATAAAAAATTTGTTTAGATGATAAAAGATTTTTTTATTATTTTCTATGTTTTTACATCCATTTTGATATATAATTTTTTTTGTTTTAATATTTACACATTAAAGGTATGGATGCCAAAAATGTGGAAATTAAAGTTATATATAAAATACATGAAATGAGAGGAGGAAAGCATGACACAAATTGTAAATATAATTTTTTTTGGTCAAGATCAAAGCACTGGAGATCCGTTTGGGAGATTGAATACCGTCGAAGCATGGACGACAATAAATTGTAGAAGGATGATATGTGTACGGATATGTTGTGGATAACTAAATTGTGGATTAGTATCATTTTCAAATTGAGTAGCGGATGGAATATATGTGGTCTGAACATAAATGCCTAAACTGGTAGAAACCGAGATTAGAATTATGGATGTAAAACTTTGTGGACGTAAGCAAATAGCATGTTGATGGTTATTTGTAGATCTTGAATGTGTAATAATAAAATTATGAAAATATATATTGTGAATGTGGATGTGGATGTCTAATGACTTAATGAGTTTAGATCATATTAGTTGTGTGTTTATTTGCAAAGAAAAAATAGCTAAAATGCAGAATTGTAGATTTTGGTGCTAATTCAAAAAGAAACATGCATAGTTAGAAAGTTCTGGGGCAGATCTGAGATTAAACAAAAGTACAAGGACCAAAACAAAAAATTAAATAAACTAGGTTAGGAGCAGATCGAGCTATCCCGAACAACCCCGGAACACGGCGGCGAGAGGCTGAGCGGAAAGAAACGTCTTCGATAGGTCGACCAGCTGAGCTATCTTTGATCAAGCAAATTGTGGTGGAGGTCGTGTTGGATTGGATCAAAGGTGAACCTATCAATGGCAAATAATGTCGGCGGGAGACAGAGATCCAGTAGCAAAGCTCTTAAATTTGGAAAAAATCAAGATAATTGATAGTTTAGCATAAGGGTTTCCTTGAAAAAGAACCAAACTTTCTGGAAATAAAAAGGAACCGGAGGGAGAACAAATGTTTACTTGCTGCGTTTTACGATGGGTCTGGTTCCTGAGTCGTCTTAGATTTTTTCACTTTCTTATTATGCTTCGATTTCACGGTTGTTAAAAAAGTTTTCTGAGGATTATCCACCGTCAGAGGAAGATGGGTAAAATGCTGGAAACAGAATTACACAAACAAAACAAGAATCTGAGGATCGATTACGGATGAAGTGGAGAGAGATGTGAAATTAGGGTTGGAAAGGGAAAGTGGATCTGCGACACTTCAAAATCTAGAATGGAGAGAGAACGTGTGCTTTCCGACAAAGAAAAAATAGTTTAAAATATGTGAATCTTGGTTAGTTCTTTCTGGTTAGTTGTATGATTAGGTGAATTAGCTTGAGGTATGAAAGACAATAAACAAACATAAAGTGTCTGGCAAGCAGGATGTGTCTAAACGTGAAAATCATAAGACATAAAATGTCTTCGAAGATAAAAAATTCTTTTTTCAATGTAAAGTCCCAGGTTTATTGTAAGACGAAGGCACAACTTTATTTGAATGTTTGAAGGAAATCACCGAGAACTAAGATACCACCATAAACTAATCTTCCTCATTGATATTTTCCATCCAGCCGGCAAAAGAAATTGGGCCTACATTTCAAAGCTCAGAGTGGCTCTTAAGAGGTTATAGATAATGTTCTAAAATTTGATCCAGACCTACGATTGAATAAGTAATCCGATGACCCAATATAATTTGGTTTAGGTTTTAGAAAAAAACATTATTTAAAGACCCAGTAAAATCTGCAAAAAACCAATAAACCCCAGAACCCAACAACCGGTTGAACCACTGGTTAAACCAGTAAGTAATTTTTATTTATTTTTTAAGATTTTTAATACACTATTACATTTTTTATTCAAATTCAAAAGTAAGGTTTTCAGATTTTACTAATATATTTTTATGTTGCCAGATGTCGACTATGTATCTCTTTCTTTTTTGATTATTTTTCGTGAATCTCATTTACACTATTTAATTTGTGATTTATCTGATGTTTAAGATTCTGGTAAAAATTTATGCCATTTGAAAAAATGAAGTGAACAATGATAGAAAAACATTTAAACCTTTCCAAAATCTAATCATAAGAAAACATACAATACTACAACATATGTTCCTAAACCCTAAACCAAATGATATCATGATTCAATACTTTCACTCATCTATGTTGAAAACAATTCAATTTTATTATATCTTAATTTATATCACTTAAAATTGTTTATATTTAATTACATGATTTTCGTTTTCACTTATCAAAATATTTTTTACAAAATTTATAAATTATTTTTAAGATCAACTACACTATACGACTTCCATGGACGTCGTCTGGACGAATTCCATGGACGTCGTCTGGACGACTTAAGACTCAGAAGACTTACCAGAACTATATTCGTAAAAATGAGTTCTAATTTTTTGTTTGGTCACAAAGGACTGACTGTAATTTCACAAGGCTTTTAGGTTAGTTTTGAATTTGATTCAAGTTTGGTATATTTTTGTATTTAAACTTAAGTTTTGAGTCATATTTGGCATGTCCTCCCCCCCCCCCCCCATAAAAAAATATACTCAACTAAGAGGGGTGTATTGAATATAGGATTTTAAAGGGTTTTAGGGTTTTCTTAAAATTCCATGTTATTCAACTGGTGATTCTAAAAAAAAATCCAAATCATGTATTATTGAACATAGAACTTATCTGAAATCATCTCAAATCACTTGTAATCTCATGTTATTCAGCTAATAATTTATAAAAGTGAAATCAAATCCAGTGTTATTCAAAGCTAAGTAATATTCTGGAAGAAAAATCGTGAATGGGATTTGAGAATACTTTATCTTATGGTAAAATCTGAATCAAATTCTACTTCGCTGTATAATCAGTCATTCTCAATTATTTTGTCTCTCAGGGGGTGTATTGGACTGATGATTTTAAAGAGTTTTAGAGTGTTTTAATTTGATAGGATTTAGGTGAGTTTTAAAGTTATTTGAGTAATTTCATTTAAAGTTTAAAAATTAAAATCAAATCTATAGGTGATTCGGTAAAATGTTTTCTAAAATATCAGAGTTCTCTAGGTGATTGTTCAAATGAGAACAGTTTGGATCTCAACATTGATAAATATCTATGTGATGGAAAATTATAAGGAATTTCGTCTCAGCAATAAGTTTTTAAGTAACTGCAGTAGCCACAATAATTCACAAGACTCATAGAACTTCGAAGCTACTATGTAAAACTGCAGCCATATTAGTGCCTATGCAGTTACAAGTAGTGCAAAACTGCAGTCACCATTTGAATTTTTATTTGGATTTAGTTCTTACAACAGAACTCCACAACCTTGTGTTTACTTGAAAAAGCTACCTTATTTGGGAAACTATGGAGGTTAGAACCTCTGCCTACCGAGAAGAAATAAAAATGGAATAGCTTCTCTGTGTGAATGAGCACATTGTAGAGATGACTAAACTTGAGATACAGATGCCACATAGCTTACTGTGGAATTGATATGTTAGGTTGATCGCTTGTTCTTTCTAGTTTTTTGTTTGAGGATGAAAAACACTACATTCTTCGGATTAGTGTCTCAGCTTTTTAGTGCAATCGTTGCAGATATTTGACTTGCAGACCAATATCAAGATCTTTATTTTAACATCCCATCTCTCATGAAACTGGATGACATGCTTCTCCTAAGAACATGTGACCTCTCTAGCTTCTCTTAAGGTAATTTTGAGTGGCAAAATACCTCATCTTTCTTTTTGGAATGTCGATCAAGGAATCATGGCACCCGAATCAGCAGCAGATGGATCATATTCTTTTCGAATCTGGTGCCTGCAGTTCATCCAAAACCATAAACATGATTTCTAATAGATCAGTAATTCACATCAGAATAGGTTGGATAAGCTTCAAGAGTTATCTTAAGAAGCAAGTTATTCATAAAAGGAAAGATTGAATAACTAAAGTCTATTAGGATTAGGTTTAAGATAAGTTCCTAGTTCATGTTGTAATAGGGCAAGTTAAGATTCCTGTTACCTATATAAGGTGATGCAAGTTGTAAGAGACATTACAGAAGTTAAGAGAAATAAAACGAAGCTACAGTTTTATAACATTCAAAGTATTACATTCGATCTTAGGCTACTATATTTGGTATCAGAGCTCTAGGTTATTCGTATTCGAGAAGACAAGAAGAAGGTATCCATGGCTGATACTAAATACTTGACAGAAGTAAAGGCTCCGACTGCACTAGGAAGAAGAGAAGATGTTCCAAGTACAGTGGTTTGTCCTATGCTTTCGTCGACAAATTACAATGTCTGGGTGAAAAAGATGAAAGCTCTCTTTAAGCTTCATAAGGTATGGGAGGCGATTGATCCAGGAACAGAGGATGAAGAAAAGATAAATATGGCGATTGTACTGCTGTATCAATCAGTACCTGAAACTCTGGTAATGCAATTTGGAGATGACGATACTCCTAAGGAAATTTGGGATTCAATCAAAACAAAAAACGTAGGTGTTGAACGTGTAAAAGAAGCAAGATTGTTAACACTAATGAATGAGTTCGATCGTTTAAACATGGAAGACTCGGACAGTATTGATGCATTCACGAGCAAGCTAACTGAAATTGCATCAAAATCGGCCTCGTTGGGACAGAAGATTGATCAACCAAAGCTCGTGAAGAAACTACTCAACAGTCTACCAATGAAGTTCATTCACATTACAGCTTCGATAGAACAGATGCTGGATTTAAATAAAACTTCCTTTGAAGATATTACAGGAAGACTCAAAGCATACGAAGAACGTGTTAAAGGCAAGACTGCATATGATCAACAAAACAACCTTCTTTTCGCAATTACAGAAGCCTCGTACAATCAGAGTTCAAGAGGACGAGGAAGAGGTTGGAACCGTGGCCGTGGGCGTAGTAATGGTGGCCGAGGACGCGGTAGAAGTAGCTCTGGAGAAGGAAACAAAGAAAAGAAGGACTACTCTCAGATTGTTTGTTTCAACTGCAAGAAAAATGGACACTTTAAATCAGTATGCCCTGAAAAGAAAGAAGATACACAAGAGTTGAACAAAACCGAAACAGAAACAGCTGAAGCGGCGTTGTATCTACATGAACTTGTGTATCTTAACGAAGACAAGATCTTACCGAAGACTTTTGAAGAAGATAAGAAAGAAGATGGAGTGTGGTATCTAGACAACGGAGCTAGCAATCACATGACGGGTCAAAGGTCATATTTCTCTGAGCTAAACGAGAATATAAAAGGTAAAGTGAAGTTTGGAGATGGATCATATGTTGATATCAATGGGAAAGGGTCAATTCTGTTTGAAGCAAAGACTGGTGAACAGAAGCTCTTGACTGATATCTATTACATACCAAACCTGAAGAGTAACATCTCAAGTTTGGGACAAGCGACTGAACAAGGTTGTGATATCCGAATGAAAGATCACTTCCTAACGATAAGAGATTCAAAAGGAAAACTACTGGCTAGAGTACAGAGAACTCCGAATATACTCTACAAGATAAAGTTGAAAGTCGGACGAGCAGCGTGTCTTCAGGCTAAGATAAAGGAAGAACCATGGCAATGGCATGCTAGACTTGGGCATATCAGCTTCAAAACCATAAAGGCAATGGCGACTCATGGAATGGTTATCGGTTTGCCGGAGATTGGTGAAGTAAAGCAACTCTGTGATTCTTGCTTGGTAGGCAAACAAACACGACAACCCTTCCCAAAGGCCTCGTCATTCAGATCATCAAGAGCTTTAGAACTGCTACACGCTGACTTATGTGGTCCTATATCACCAACTACTCTCTCTCAGAACAGATAGATCTTTGTCATTATCGATGACTGCACAAGATATATGTGGTCTATACTACTAAAAGAAAAAAGTGAAGCTTTTAGTCGATTCAAGACTTTTAAGAATCTTGTGGAGAAGGACTTTGAGAAAGAGATAGTGACATTGCGTACAGACAGAGGAGGTGAATTTACTTCACATCAGTTTCAAGAGTACTGCAATGACAACGGAATAAGAAGACACTTAACCGCTCCGTACACTCCACAACAGAACGGAGTGGTTGAACGGAGAAACCGCACACTGATGGAGATGACTCGAAGCATGTTAAATGCAATGAACATGCCTAACTACTTATGGGGAGAGGCAGTACGACACGCCACATATTTGATCAATAGAGTCCCTACAAGGGCTTTGAAGAATCAAACTCCTTATGAATGTATCAAGGGCAAGAAACCGAGCTTATCACATATACGAGTTTTTGGCTGTATGGCTCATGCCAAGATTGATGCTGGTCATCTAAGGAAGCTTGATGACAGATCACAAGCTTTAGTTCATCTTGGTATTGAACCTGGAACTAAAGCATATCGACTATACAACCCTGATACAAAGAAAATTGTTGTAAGCCGAGATGTGATCTTTAAAGAAGAGGTTTGCTGGAATTGGAAGGGAGAAGGCAAAGAAGCTCAGAGTAAACCAGGCATGTTTCACATGACGTGGGGAGCTACAGAAGATAGTGGCAGTGGTCGTTACAATGGAGGACTTCTTCCTGAAACAGGCTCAGTTGCAGAGCCGGAAAAGGCAGAAACAGAGTTTGCAAAAACAGAATCTGTAAAAACAGAGTCTGTAGAAACAGAAACAGAGAGAAGTGACTCTGTTTCGAATGAAGGAGTCGATCAAGTACAAGATTTGAGACGTTCATCACGACAGATAAACAAACCAGACTATCTTAAAGACTACATTCTACTTGCAAAGATAGAATGCGAGATGCTACTTCTGTCTATTAATGATGAACCGACAAGTTTTCATGAAGCCAAAGACGACAAGCGATGGACGATGGCTTGTGAAGATGAAATCACCTCTATCAACAAGAACAAAACGTGGTCACTAGTTGATAAACCGGCTGGAGTAAAAGTCATAAGTCTTAAATGGATCTTCAAGATCAAAAGGAACGCAGACGGCACAATCATCAAGTTCAAAGCAAGATTGGTCGCCAAAGGATACGTTCAAGAACATGGAATCGATTATGACGAAGTTTTCGCACCAGTGGCTCGACTAGAGACTATACGACTACTAATTGGTTTGGCTGCATCAAATCAATGGGAAGTTCATCACCTAGACGTCAAAACGGCTTTCTTACACGGAGAGTTGAACGAAGATGTTTACGTATCTCAACCTGAAGGGTTTGAAAAGAAGGGAGAAGAACATAAGGTTTTCAAACTTTCAAAAGCGTTATACGGTCTAAAGCAGGCACCACGTGCCTGGAACACAAAACTTGATCGAGTCCTGAAACGATTAAGGTTCAACAAGTGTGAAAAGGAGAGCTCAGTATATCGCAGAGAAGATAAAGATAAGCTACTCATTGTAGCAATATATGTTGATGATCTCTTTGTTACGGGAAACTCCATAAAAGAGATAAAAGATTTCAAGGTCTCAATGTCACAGCAGTTCGAGATGTCTGATCTAGGAGTCTTAACATATTATCTCGGAATGGAAGTAAAGCAGAGTTCTGTAGGTATTGCGATCAATCAAGAAGCTTATGCTTTGCGTATACTCAAGGAAGCAGGAATGGACGACTGCAACGCGACTCACATACCAATGGAATTTGGTCTGCAACTCTCTAAGGCGCTGGATGAACCAGAGATTGATGCTACGTTGTATAGAAGAAGGTAGGTTGTCTGAGATATCTGATGCATACAAGACCAGACTTGGCATTCTCCGTGGGAATCCTAAGCAAGTATATGCACTCACCACGAAAGTCACATGGTGATGCATTCAAACAGGTTTTGAGATATTTAAAAGGCACTAAAGGTTTCGGTTTGTTGTTTAAGCGTGGAGGAACTCAGAAGCTAATAGGTTTCAGTGATAGCAGTCATAACACTGATCCAGATGATGGAAAGAGTACTACGGGACACTTGTTTTGCCTCGATGACACACCAGTCTCTTGGTGTTCACAGAAACAAGACGTAGTGGCCCTATCTTCGTGTGAAGCCGAGTACATGGCGGCAACAGAAGCTGCTAAACAAGCTATCTGGCTTCAGGAGTTGATGACTGAGATCACAGGAAAGAAGAATGAAAGAACACTGGTTCGTGTGGATAATAAATCAGCTATAGCTTTAGCAAAGAATTCAGTTCTTCACAGGCGCAGTAAACACATCCATAAGCGGTTTCATTTCATCAGAGAATGTGTAGAACGAGGACTGATTGATGTGGAACATATACCCGGAACAGAGCAACGCGCAGACATTCTAACCAAAGCACTAGCAAATATCAAATTCAAGGAGATGAGGAGTTGATTCAAGTTCAAGACTTAAGCAAGGATGGCTTGAAGCTTAAAAGGGAGAATGTTGGATAAGCTTCAAGAGTTAGCTTAAGAAGCAAGTTATTCATAAAAAGAAAGATTGAATAACTAAAGTCTATTAGGATTAGGTTTAAGATAAGTTCCTAGTTCATGTTGTAATAGGGCAAGTTAAGATTCCTGTTACCTATACAAGGTGATGCAAGTTGTAAGAGACATTACAGAAGTTAAGAGAAATAAAACGAAGCTACAGTTTTATAACATTCAAAGTATTACCTTCGATCTTAGGCTACTATAGAATAATGAGACGCCCTGGTGTGGCAACAAGACAATCCAAACTTCTCAAAGTTTGCAAGACAGTGGAATCCCCAATATTTTTGCCTCTGTTATGCTAATATAGAGTTCATCATTGACAGAAACCCAGTTCCAGGTGCTCTGTGTCAATTAATCATGATTCATGGCTCACCAGCGATAGAGTTTAGGCAAGCCACTGATCCATAAGAGAAAGATTGTAATATCGAATTCGTGATTGAAATTTTAAGGAAATTATTGGTAGTTTGAAAATAATTAACCTAATAGAATAATTAGTAAGTGAAATTAGTCTAATGAAAACAATGTTATTGTTTTTTTGGCTAAATAAACAATTTTCTCATAATTTTAATTTAAAACAAAGTCAAATCACTATCATCACTACTTCCTTTTCTCCTTCCAAGGAAATTGCTTTTAGTTATTTTTTTATAAATAATTCGTCTCTAATGAGTAATAACTCCCTGAACTTCGTCATTACAAGAAAAACGGTGTATACTTATCCTGTCAGAAGGCTCAGAGCCACCACCGAACAAATACTTACCAAGAGAAACGGTGTATACTTATCACTTTGATCTCCACAGGTAAATATTCTTGCTTTAATTATTTAAATTCTTGTGTTTTTTTTACATATTCATCATTTTGTTGTGAAATGAAAATTCTTCTTCAATCTAACTCAGACTCTCGGAGATATCTCTAAACCCTCAACAGAAAAAAACTGGAACTAAATAATTTTAGGAAACGTTCACCTTTTAATCATTTTTGCAGTTGAAAATAGAAGGTTTGCAAGTAGATAATGGATAAACAAGAGAGAGAAAAAAGTAACAGGTTTGAAACAACATGGGTTCCTCAAACACCCATCATCAAACCAGTTTCTCCAATCTACCCAGATCAGAATCAGACAGACGAAAGGTAAAGTCTTGTCCTAAATTCAGAATTTTTTAAAGATTAGTGTTGTGTAATTGATTAAGGAAGTGATGCATGCAGGAGATTCGTTGGTCTTGACCACTTGTCTTTTGGAGATTCACTGGCTCTAGCCAACACTAAATCACCAGTGTTTTTCTCCGGCCAAACTGGACTTGATAAAGGTAAGAGAGGGTTTTGAGTAGATGAAACTGATTTGCTGTAAAAGATGTCATCTGATTTGCTGTAAAAGATGTCATCTGATTATTGTCATTTGCAGAACTTATCATCAAGACACTTAAAAAGCTAAAGAGCGAGAAGCATAGGCCAAAGGTTGCTCCAGAAGCTAAGCCAAAGAGAGATCTCAAACCGAAAACCCTCAAGAAGCCTGTTGTTGAGAGGCTTCTGGGTGAAGAAATTAAAACTCACAATGTGCGGAAGATAAAGGAAGTTGATGAGTATCAAGGATACACGCCAGTTAAAGAATCAGCAGCTGGAGAAGCTTCAACTCATGCCAAGAACAAGAAGGCTACTCATGCCAAGAACAAGAAGGCTTGTAGAAGATCCTTGGTCTTTGAAGATGGGAGTTTCAAACCTGAGGACGGAGAAATACAACACAGAGATGAAATACACCTAGAAAAGCAGGATCAAAACTTACAAGATTGTGATATCACAAGGCGTAAGAGAAAGCTTAGGCAGAGTTTTCAGTCTAATGCTCGCTTGGATAAGATAGACACCCCAACAAAGAAGATAACTATAGGTCATACTCGATTCCGGGATCTGTTTTCCATATATAAAGCTACACAAGATTCGGAGCAGTTACAAGCATGATGGTATAGTGGACAGCAGAATAATTTCACATCTCACTGCCAGTGATGGGGAGTCCTAACCCAGTGTTGTATATATCTCGCTTCCTCTCTCTCCTTTCTATATTGAATTTACAGGAAACTTTTTCTGACAAAGATTGCATACAGGTGATGTATGAAACCAAAGCCAGGCTCCTATGCACAGCAGAGGGTAGCCCTCTAGAACTACTGGAGAGTATAGTGACAATAGCTGATGCGCAGAAAATAGCACCAAGAACTCTTCAAGATCAAGGAAGAGCGATGATATCGAATTAGGACTCCACCAGAACTGGCATGAGATGTGAAATTATTCTGCTGTCCGCTATACCATCCTGCCTGTCACTCCTCCGAATCTTGTGTAGCTTTATATATGGAAGACAGATCCCAGAATCGAGTATGACCTGTAGTTGTCTTCTTTGTTGGAGTGTCTATCTTATCCAAGCGAGTATTAGACTGAAAACTCTGCCTAAGCTTTCTCTTATGCCTTGTGATATCACAATCTTGTAAGTTTTGATCCTGCTTTTCTAGGTGTATTTCATCTCTGTGTTGTATTTCTTCGTCCTCAGGTTTGAAACTCTCATCTTCAAAGACTAAGGATCTTCTACAAGCCTTCTTGTTCTTGGCATGAGTAGCCTTCTTGTTCTTGGCATGAGTTGAAGCTTCTCCAGCTGCTGAATCTTTAACTGGCGTGTATCCTTGATACTCATCAACTTCCTTTATCTTCCGCACATTGTGCGTTTTAATTTCTTCACCCTCAACAACAGGATTGAACACCCCTATTTTTCTTCAAGAGTGAGTTACCATTTGAGACACTTTCTTCTCTTTTTTCACATCATAAGGCACTTATAACTAGAAGCACACATTCTCTTTGTCTAACTTGTGTGATAGGACTTCTCTATCCTTCTCGCTGGGTTAAAGGAGACAAGCCTCTAGTTAGCATTTTATTATTTTAATATAATGATGTGTATTTTTTTTCAATTTGAAAATATATATACAAAAAATTGTCTAGATGATAAAATATGTTTTTAATTATTTATATGTTTTGACATCTATTTTGATATATAATTTTTTTTTTTTTAATATTTACACATTAAAGGTATGGATGCCAAAAACGTGGAGAGTAAAGTTTTATATAAAAGACATGAAATGAGCGGAGGAAAGCATGACACAAATTGTAAATATATTTTTTTTGTCAATGGAGATCCGTTTGGGAGATCGAATACCCTCGACAGTAAATTGTAGAAGGATGATATGCGTACGGACATGTTGTGGATAGCTAAATTGTGGATTAGTATCATTTTCAAATTGAGTAGCGGATGGAAAATATGTGGTCTGAACATAAATTCCTAAACTGGTAGGAACCGAGATTAGAATTATGGATGTATAACTTTGTGGACGTAAGCAATTATTTGTAGATCTTGAATGTGTAATAAAAAATTATGAAAAATATATATTGCGAATGTGGATGTCTAATGACTTAATGAGTTTAGATCATATTAGTTGTGTGTTTATTTGCAAAGAAAAATAGCTAGGATGCAGAATTGTAAATTTTGGAGCTAATTCAAAAAGAAATATGCATAGTTAGAAAGTTCTGCGGCAGATCTGAGATTAAAAAAAAGTACAAGGACCAAAACGAAAAATTGAATAAACTCGGCTATCGAGCTATCCTGAACAACCGGAGAACGCGGCGGCGAGAGGCTGAGCAGAAAGAAACATCTTCGATAGGTCGACCAGCTGGGATATCTTTGATCAACACTACAAGAAAACAGGTCTTTAACGACTACGGGATTAGTTGTACCTTGGTCGTAAAAAGGGTATTACGACCAATGAACAACTAATAACGATTGGTCGTAATCTGCTGGTCGTAATCACTAATTGGTTGGGCATTGGTCGTAAAGTTACGATTAAATATATTAGTCGTAAGGGAGTCGTACCTTTACGATTAAAGATATTGGTCGTAAATCAGATGTAATAAATGTAGTCGTACACGGGTCGTAAAGCATTAGTCGTAAAGTAGATGTAATAAATGTAGTCGTAAGTGGGTTATAAAGTGTTAGTCGTAAAGTAGATGTTAAATATTAGTTGTTAAGTAGTCGTAAAATCTTTTTTTAAATAGAGGTAAATTAGTCGTAATGTAACGACTAACTTACATCGAATCTGTAATTTTAATAATTCGATTTTAAATATTAAAATTAATTTTAATAATTCAATTTTACAAAAAAAAAGATTTTTTAAAAAAATAAAATATTTTACGAATTTCATTTAAATTCATAAAAACATAATAATATAACATTCATAAATTCAAAGTTTTCAAAATACAAAATAATTAAAACCGAAAAACTAAGCATTAAGATCATAAAAGAGCTCAGAACTCCTCTCCTCAGCACGCCGAGTCAAATCGTCCTGCTCTTCCGGAGTCGGGTTGGGGACGAAGGTCGGACGCATGTTCTTCCACGATGTTGTAACCGACAGGTCGACGTTCGGAGTTGTCTCTAGAAGCATATCGAACATGTTTGCCATCGACTTAAACATCCCGTTGTGGTCGGCTAACTTCTGGTTCGCAGTTTCCAACTCCCTCCGGACCGAGGACTCTTCTTCCCTTTGAGCAGTGTGTTCAGCTCTCGCCATGGGAACATCATTCACACTCCCGATCTCAATTATACGTCCCCTTCTCTTCGGAGCAACCTATATATAATTTATAAATAGATATTATTAGTACATATGTAAAATAAATATATGCATGTATATAAATTAAAAAGGTCGAATATTTTACCTGCTCGAAAATTCAGTCTTGTTCGATGGCAGAAAGCTGAACCGGTGGACCATCCGGGTTTTGTTGCGTCCGCTGAGTCTGGACCTCCTGAATCCGAGCTTCTACATCGTTGTAGATCTGCTCTGCTCGTGGATGTACGAATTGGCCATCGGCATGGGAGTGGGTCTCCTTGTAGAGTCGGCTGAGAGTCGGCGGCGCTCCTTCTTTGGCAGCCTATATTTAAAAACAACAACAATATATTTTATATATATATATAATATATATATGTAATGAAAATTAAGAAAAAATCTAAAACTTACAATTTGCAATGCCCTTTTGGCATGTGGAGTCTGTCCGGAAGTATGAGGTATTGGCAGGTTATCTTGAGCATCACGGGTTAGCCGGGCGGCCGAGCATTTAAGAGACCTTTGGACTGACTTAGGCAAAAGCCAATAAGCCTTCAAGCCAGTCCAAACGTCATTGCTAAGGTACGTTTGTTTTGCATCATCCCCGATATACTTCCACTTCTCCTTCCAGTCGCCAACAATGTTTTTGAGACGGAGCATTGCCTTGTTGTTGAACGCTTTTTTCACCGTCTCATTGATCCCAGTGGACCAATGCCATTTTTGCTACAAAAAATAATGAAAAATATTAATTAGCCAAATTATTTAAAATTTTAAACATAAATAAATAAATTTAATTTAAAACTAACCGCGAAGCACTTGAACCAAGTAATGCGAACGTGGTTCGGTTTAAGAGTCCAATTAGGATGGGCAAGCCGAAAGTTTCCTCTGATGATGTCCCCAACGCTCTGGCCCACATCATTGTCCGCTTTAAACCTACAAAATTTTAAAGAATTTATATATATAATTAAATATTAAATGTAAATTTTAAAATAATTTAATTAATTTAAAATTAATTACCAAGTCGTGCCGGGTCGTAGATATGGATCGAGGACGGGTAAACCTTCTCGTCCTGGCATCCCGAGAATGTCTTCCACAGAATATCTTGCATAAGGTGCATTCGGTGGCACCATCAAATCTGGACGAAGACCAGGAACTGCAGGAGCCTCCTCTGGAGGCTCGTATGGAACCTGCTCTGGAGCCGGCTGTGTCGGCTGTGGAGGTTGTTGTGGATGTTGTGGCTGCTGATCATGAGGCTGCTGATGATCACGACCCTCCTCATAAGTAAAGTATGTAGTCGGGTCGACGTAAGGCTGCGGATAGTATGCATGTGGATCGTATGGCGCCTGCGGAGGCACATACGGGACGCTAGGAATTTGGCTCTCGGGGACAGTTTCGGGGGTGCGGGAGGTAGAAGCTGATGGATCCGTCTGGCCGAGAAAGGTACTCCCGTAAGAAGTCCCCCCGCCACGGTTTCTAAGTCTCTTTCTACCGCTAGCCATATAAGATCGTCAATCTGAAAAAAATTAAAAATTAAAAATTAAAAACAATTCAAATAATTAATTAAAAAAATTATAAACACATTTTAATATCATCCTAACTAATTCCAAACTTAATCTAATAACCTAACTAAATTCCAAACCTAATCTAATCACCTAACTAATTAACCACCTATAACTAAAACAAAAAAAAATTTACCTAGAGAGGGAGAAGCTCTGAGGTTGTAAGAGAGAGGGGAGTGAGAATGGAATGAGCAACGAAATGGCTTCGCGGTGAGAAGTTTATATAGAGATTTGGTTGTGGTCGTACATTGGTCGTACTATTACGACTAAAGAGGGACCAATAGTGGTACATTAGTCGTAATTTTACGACTAATTAAGGACTAAATTCACAATAGTCGTACATGGGTCATACAATTACGACCAACTTAATACGAAGGAGTCGTACATTGGTTGTTAATCTACAACCCCTTTACGACGAATGCAGTGTACGACCACATTGGGACCAACGTTTATTAGAAAAAAATTCGAAGAGGTTTATCAAAAATTATGATAAACCTCTATTACCAATTTTACATAAATTATGAAAAAAAAAGAGAAGAAAGATACTGGAATCACAAGTAGAAATGACGAAACATAAGGAATTGTTTGTTTCTACTTATGTTTCCATATCTTTATTCTTTTTTTTTTCTAAAATTTGTATATATGGATTAATTTTCATGTGAACAAATTTTTAAAGTCTACAAAAACAAGGAAGAGAAAAGAGATGGAATCACAAGAGAAAATAGAATCAACATAACGAATAGATAACCGAATTCTATTTCCACTTATGATCCCAAATCTCTCTTCACTTTCTTTTTTTTTTAAGATTTGTAAATTTTGTTTATAATATGAGATGGTAAGAAGGGAGTATATATAGGGGCACATTTGACATTTTAGTCGTACGTTGGTCGTAATTGTACGACCAATGAGGGGCTAATGGTCGTCTTAGTCGTAAATGAGTCGTAAATATACGACTCCTTTAGGACTACTTTATAATGTAGTCGTACATGAGTCGTACCTACGACTAATTAGCTTCGTTATACCCGAAACCCCAAACCCTCAAACATCATATTGTCGTAAAGTGGTCGTACCTAAGCCCTAAAACCTAAACCCTAAACCCTAAACCCTAAACTCAAAATCCCAAACCCCAAACATCATAGATAAACATCATAAGTTTAATACTCTTTCATACTCCAAAAATCATATATATAATTATCATAACATTACAATATAAAGTTAAACACAAACGTTCTAACATAATGGAAAAAAAAACGTTCTAACATAATGGAACTTGACACTCATCATCAGAAACATCATCCGCTTCATCATTTTCTTCAAATTCATCTTCATTTGCTTCATTCGTTGCATCGTCTGGAAGTTCTTCGTATCCCGGATTATGCGGATCAATAAGTAAGATATCATCTTCTACTTGTTCGGGTACTTCAACTTCATTTACCGTCTTTGACAACTGTGCTTTGTCCACCATAGTAATCAATATCCTTCTCGATTTCCTCTCCAGATAAATATGGTGGAGCGGTGTCCCTTACTATCCTTTTTGACCGAAAGTGCTTCTTGTTCCTTCGGTACGGATGGTTAATGGGAAGAAATCTCCGATGACAATCAAACCAGGACGTCTTCCTACCATGCTTCAACTGAAATGCGTATGTGCTTCCCATACAATATGGACAAGATAGCCTCCCATGCGTCGTCCAGCCCGACAACATCCCATATGCAGGAAAATCACTAATAGTCCACAGTAGAACTGCTCGCATTGTAAAGTTTGTTCTCGTTGAACAATCATATGTCTGCACGCCTGTTGACTACAATTCCTTCAATTCTTCAATCAAAGGTTGTAGAAAAACATCAAGGGATCTTTTGGGATGTTTGGGTCCAGGTATCAATATACTCATGAAAAACAATTCTTTTTCCATACACATCTCTGGTGGAAGGTTGTATGGCGTCAAGAAGACTGGCCAGAGAGAGTATTGTCTTCCAGACATTCCAAATGGACTAAAGCCATCTGTGCAGAGCCCAAGATAAACGTTGCGGGGGTTGCTTGCAAAATCAGGATAGACATTATTCAAATGTTTCCACGCTTTGGCATCAGAGGGATGATTAATCTCTCCTTCCTTCTGATCATGTTCTGCATGCCATCTCATCGATGCTGCCGTCTTTTCAGATTGATATAATCTCTTGAGTCTATCCTTGATTGGTAAGTACCACATCCGCTGGTACGGCACCCTATTTCGTCCACGTCCTTGCGGTTTATATCTTGGCTTCTTGCAAAATTTACACTCTAACAATTCTGCATCTTTTCCCCAGTATATCATACAGTTGTCTATACACACATCAATCATCTCCGAAGGTAAGCCAAGACTATGAACAAGTTTCTGAATCTCATAATAAGATTCAGCACACAAATTATCTTCAGGCAAATACTCTTTAAACAACTCAGCACATGCATCCATACAAACTTCAGGTAAGTTATGATCAATTTTGATATTCATCATCCTAGCTGCCAAAGATAATTTAGAAAGACCTTCTCTACAACCTTCATAGATTGGCTCATTTGCTGCTGCTAGCATTTCATAAAATCTTTTTGCATCCAAATTAGGTCCCTCTACATTTTCAACCTCCTCTATTACTGATGTTGTTTCACGAAATGCATCGGTAACCATATCATGCATTCTATCATGATCTAACATATGATTTTCTTGAATAACACTTTCAGAAGGCAAATGTGGTTCATCTCTGTTACGAACATTTTCAACATGATTACTACCACTAGCTTCATTCCTATTATCACCCTCTCCATGGTTAAACCAAATATAGTAATGTGGAGTAAATCCTCTATTTACTATATGTTTCCAAACGGTTTCACTAGCAGCAAACTTCGTATTTTTGCATTTACGACATGGACAGCACATTTTACCCGTTTCCTTTGTGAGAGGCGTCTGTCCGGCCTGGTACATGAATATCTTTGCTCCGTTCAGAAATTCGTCTGTTACTTTTCCTGTTGAATCTTTATGCGCATACATCCAACTCCGAAGCGCATAAATATTTTCGGACATTTTTTTAACTATTTCCCGTTTTTTTTTTGCTCTTTTTGTTTTTTTTGTGCATCTTAAGAATGAGGGAGAAAATTATATTTATAGAGAAATTTCGATTTTGGTACGTACAATGTTACAACTAATTTACGTTTAAATTATAACTTAACTACCAAAGTGCAACTTTGTTCTCGTAAATCAGTTGTTAATTAGATGTAAACAATTTTGATGTACCTAAGTCGTAATATTACAACTAATTTATGACTCCTTTAGTCGTTAATTAGATGTAAATTATTTAGATGTAAGTTAGTCGTAATGGTACATCTAATGTACGACTACATATAATTTTAGTCGTAAATTAGATGTAACTTTACGACTAACGTACGACTCTGTGATTTAGTTGTAACTTTACGTCGACATTACGACTAATGTTGACTTCGTCGTAACTTAGTCGTAAAGCAGTCCGTAATTTACGACCACTTTTTGTAGTCGTAATGTTTGGTCGTTAGGAATGCGTTTTCTTGTAGTGCAAGAAATTTAAAGAATGGTAATGAAATAGCTGGTGATACTCAAGGTTGCGAAGCACGATTTTCGCAAAGATCTTAGCTTCACGAGGCATACTCGTAGCTGCAGCAGCGAGACTTCAAGCTTGCATGATGCTTGGCATCACTAGTTCTGGGTATTGTGAACTGCATTATTTACATTAGGTCTTAGTACCAAAACGCAAACTGATTCAAAAAGCACACTATCCATTTTGAAGAAAGAAAAAATACCTCGAGAAGCGCAAAGGCTGCAATTTTTTGGAGTACAGGAGAAGGGATACGCAGCATTTTAACAAACCTTCCAATCTCTTCACCACTACATCTCAAGTTGTCTGCCTCTGGGATACAAACTTCCTTCAATACTTGTGCTGACTAGATGGAGTAAATGATGAAGCAGCAGTTTTTATGATATTTGGATCCATGAAAGTGTTAATGAATCTCAATGTATTTAAGCCCGCTTATCATAACTTTAGGCAACCGAACAGTACTTTTTGATACCCTGGAGAAGCCTTTACACATTCATCCAACTTGTGCAGAATAGATAAGATCAAAAAGCCATACATAATAGAGAAATGTGAATATGATTTGTTAATCTTTTGAGTACCTTCCATCAACGATGTATGCTAATGTTAATGCTGCAAGGAAACGAGCCATTTTGGAAGGAGAAGTAGTACAGAGGCGACCAAGCGCTAAAATTTATTAACAAATCTGTATGACTAAATTTATGACTAATTCTTGATTTAAATTAAATTTTGTAAATCGTTAAACAAATAACACAAGTTTCAAATCTATTATGTTGGTTTAATTATTGTTTACAATCCAGAGATTTTATTTCAAATTAGAGTATTTATATTTTAAACCTAGTAGTTAATTCAAATCTATTGAAATCAAATTTACTAACAAATTTGTATGATTAATACTTGATCTATGACAATTCTTGATTTCAATTAAATTTTATAAATCGTAGACCAAATAGCACCATTTTTAATTCTATTATGTTCATTTTAATTGTTTACAATCCAGAGATTTAATATCTAATTTGAGTATTTATAGTTTAAACTTAGTAGTCAATTCAAATCTATTTAAATGAAATTTATTTACAAATCTGTATAACTAATACTTGATTTATGACTCGTTCTTGATTTGAATTAAATTTTTAAACCGTAAATAAATAACACCATCAAATCTATTATGTTGGTTTTAATTAATATCTACAATCTAGAAGTTTTATTTCGAATTTGAGTATTTATATTTTAAACTTATTGGTCAATTAAACTCTATTGAAATCAAATTTATTAACAAATCCGTAAGACTAATACTTGATTTATGAAAAATTCTTGATTTGAATTTAGAATACGAAGATTTTGTTTACAATACGGAGATTTTGTCTTGAAATTGAGTATTTATATTTTAAAATTGGTAGTCAATTCAAATCTATTGAAATCAAATTTATAAGCAAATTTATATGACTAATACTTGATTTATAACTAATTCTTTATTTGAATTAATTTTGTATCTTCATTGTAAAGAAAACAAAACTGTTTAATGAAATAGTGTTTTGATTCATCTATTTACTGACGTATGTGTGTATATATATACTGATATAATTTTAACGTTAATTATATAAGCTATTTAAATTAATATTTCAAATGATATAATGATTAAAATAATTTTAAATTTTAGCATTAATTTTACATCAGTTATTAATAAATAATTAAAATGAATTATTCAAATTGATGAAAATAACAACACCATTTAAAAACTGATATAAATTAGCATCATTTTAGTAACTGATATATATTGATATCATTTATAATAATTGATTCAAATATTTGATAGTTTTGCATCAGTTATTATTGAAATGAGTATATTATTTTAATCACCACTTTCAGAGCATTTATTTAAGTGATGAAAATTTACTTTATATCATTTATAATTTATACAAAAATACAAAATAAATGATGTTAGACAAATATTTTTTTGTAGTGCTAATATACTTGATTTATGACAAATTATTGATTTGGATTGAAGTATAATACTATTTTAAATATATTATAACACTATTTTTAAATATATTTTGTTGGTTTTAATTAGTGTTTACAATCCAGAGATTTTGTTTCGAATTCAAGTATTTATATTTTAAACTTAGTATTCAATTCAAAATTTATCGAAATCAAATTTATTAACAAATTTGTATGACTAATACTTGATTTTGACTAATTCTTGATTTGATTTGTTAATAAATTTGATTTCAATAGATTTGAATTGACTTTTAATTTTAAAATATAAATACTCAAATTTTAAGAAAATAAAAATGCTATCTATCAAAACAATTCAAAGAAAATGGCAATATTGGGGAAAAAGATCTTCTTTTTCTATGAACAATGGGAAAATCTTATAACTTTTAAAAGTTTAGAAGAAGTGTAGTGGTATTGTGGTAACTGGCACTATATATAATGCACCATGCCATGGAGGTGATAGATACTTGTCTTACAAATACAATCTGCTTATATAAGCTATCTTCTTGTCTCTCTCTCTCTTCACCTTCATTCATCAATTCCTCAGATTATTCCTTCTTCTTTATTTGTCTTTCGGAATAAACGGAGACAAAGTCCTTCTCTTTTGTTCCAGAGATGATTAATTATTTAACGTGTTTTGATTATTCTCTTTTCATTTTTGATGATCTTAAAACAATTTTATGGTCTCTTTGCTTGAATAATGTGTTTTGATCATCACTCGGTATTGTATTTTTATAGAATTGACATAAATTTTGGTCCCCCAAGTCCCTTTATTGCGTATATATCGATGGGTTTTGTTCAAGAAACTGCTAGGCGATAGTTATGAGTTCTACAGAAAATAATTTATTAGGTGGAGGCCTACAACAAATCTTTTAAACATCTCGAATTAAAAAAAAAGCAATCAATAAAAATCGTTTTGTTTAAATCCTATTTGCTCGGTCTACACTGACTTTTAGAACACTAATCTATTGTATTAGCAGCAAGATTCTAGTTTTGGAGCCATTGAGTATCTAACTTTGCTTTCATTGTTCTACAGGTTGTGTTTTGCAAGAGGATTGTTTAGTAGAGTAGAGTATATAAATATCTGACCAAGATATGAATCGTAAGGTGCGTCAAAGAGTTGATGAAGATGGTGAGGATATGAATAGTAGGGTGCATCAGAGAGTTGATGAAGATGGTAAGGATAAAGTTGGTTCACCAAGCTATCTTCTGACTGGTGATGAAGATGTAGCACCAAAGATTCAAGTCTATGGATATGACTAGTTTGACTTACGATGTGATGCTTCATGTATTTACTCTACTGGACAACCGCGACTGGCTAGCTTAGCATCGACCTGTAACTGTGGCTGCTCTCTCTTGGACATCCTCTTGCGTGCTTTGCATTATCCTATGAAACACCTTAGCTCCATGGCTCTGCCAGAAACTGTTCGATCCTAGTAAGTTGTTTCTGCCAAATGTAGAAGCATAAGAGACAGGTTCCATCAAGCCAAACCGGTTAAGTTTGGAAGCTTCTCCCAGCTCTCAGCTGCAACTCTCTAGTTAATGTTCGATGTCCTGGTGACAGCAAGGTAGCGAAGATAGATCACTTCTCCAAGGCTTCTCCATGTCGTACATGTCAATTCTAAGCTAGCTCGATCACAGTAGTCTATTAGAGTAAAGATGTGAAGCATCGGGTGCTACATCCCCATCACCAATCAGAAGATAGCATGGTGAACCAACTTTATCCTTACCATCTTCATCAACTCTCTGACGCACCTCACGATTCATATCCTCACCATATTCATCAACTCTTATATGCACCCTACGATTCATATCCGCACCATCTTCATCAACTCTCTGGCGCACCCCTCGATTCATATTCTCACCATCTTCATCAACTCTTTGATGCACCTTACAATTCATATCTTTGATCAGATGTATATATTCTAATAAACAATCCTCTTGCAAAACTCAAAACCTGTAGAACAATGAAAGCAAAGTTAGATACACAATGGTTCCAAAACTAGAATTCTCACTGCTAATACAATAGATTAGTGTTCTAAAAATAAGTTTAGATGAGGCAAATAGGACTTAAACAAAAAGATTTTATTAAATGTTTTTATTTTAATTCGAGACATTCAAAAAATTGGTGTTGGCGTCAGCATAATTAATAATTTTGAATTTATTTTAGTGACACAATTTTCAAATCTATTATGTTGTTTTAATTATTGTTTACACCCGGAGATTTTTTTTAGAATTAGAGTATTTATATTTTAAACATAGTAGTAAATTCAAATCTATTGAAATCAGATCTATTAACAAATTCATATGATTAATACTTGATTTATGACTAATTCTTGATTTGAATTAAATTTTGTAAATCGTAAAATAAATAACACCATTTTAAATCTATTATTCTGATTTTAATTAATGTTTACAATCTAGAGATTTTATTTCAAATTTGAGTATTTATATTTTAAACTTAGTAGTCAATTTAAATTTATTATATATGTAATGTTTAATACTAACAATAAATGTCTCAGAAAATGTATCAAAGAAATTTATTTTCTCATCACAAAATTTTATAATATACATTATATATATATTTTTTCCCGCTATTTCACACTCATAACTCCTTGAACACCGATCAAAATTTTGAGCTCCAAACTTTATAATTGCCTTAAGCAAGGATCAATATGCTTCTCACATATGATTCTAATAGTTGTGAGTTTGGAGCTTAATATGGTATATATTTATAAACTTTTTTAAATTACAATATAATCTAATATCTAGCTTAATGTGGTGATGTTAATGATAAAATGACACTTTACAATAATCATAAAATATAAAAAAATAGTTCGGTTGAGATTATATTTGAAACCCTCCATTGTTCTAAGTATACATCTCCCAGAATATTCACTTTCGTTTTCGTTAATTTTTATATTGTTGTTTCTTCAAAAATGTCATTTCTCTTGAAAATTTATTTGATGGTAAACTTAACAAATCATAGAAAATAATCTCTGTAAACAGTCATTTCCATGAGCCTCAAGTCCTAAGCTTGGGTGAGATTTGCATGATAGATGGTTCATGAACCTCTACTGATATGTATAGTGAGATTGGATGGGTATGGAAAGATAGTACGGGGTCGACAAAGCTACTGGGGATGCGGAACCTGAGGAGGAGGGAGTCAGCTTTACACTCGGAGCTGGAGGCTTTAAGATGGGCAATGGAAACAATGTGTGCAACACTCGGATTGTCAGAGATTTGGCACGGACTGCAAAGACCTGATTGCAATGCTGACGGAACCGCAAGCTTGGCCTACTTTCGCAACTGAATTGGAGATGATTCATACGATCAAGTTATGCTATTCAGACTTCAGATTTTCTACGTACCAAGAACTGAAAATATGTTAGCTGATTCTTTAGCTAGGAGTGCTCGTACTTTTCATAGATCTATTTGCTACTTTGGTTGTTCTATTCCGGTCTGGTTACACAGACCATCTCAAGTTTGAGTAATAGAATAGCCTTTCGATGTCAAAAAAAAAACAGTCATTTCCATTAACATTATATTTTGTGAGAACAAAATGTATATTATAATAATAAAAATTCATTGCCAAAAATCTTATTTTTGAATAATTTTAAAATTAATATCGATATTTTCAGAGTTTTAAATAAATTTATTTACAAATTTTATTTTGTTCTTAACTTTATCTGATAGATATATATATATAAGATATCTACAAGTTTATTTGTTCTTCTTTCTTTTTTATCTTATACTTGTCTCTATCTCAGTTTCATATTTATTGTAATTCTTTGATTTATTCATTATTTTAAATATAAGAGAAGATAATATTTAAAATAAATAAAAATTTATGTATGTAAGAATTTATATACTTTGTGTATGATACAAAATATAATTAAGAAACATGTAAGAAAAATGAAACAAAAAATATATTATTTAAAAAACAAAATAAATATAATCCATTTATTTTTAATAATCATTAAATACTAACGAAAATATTAAAATATAAAAGATTACGTACGTAATATATATTACAGAATTTCTGTACTTTGTATATG